>NC_087210.1:22267964-22297964 GCF_015104395.2 Macrobrachium nipponense
TGTTTACAAATATAATAATCCTATTTTTCATATATCTCTACTGCCAACCTTAAAATTTAAACAGTTTACAAAATTTCTTTTGATATTAAAGGATCAAGTTTATACATTCCTTGACTGATGTTCATATTATTGCTGTAACTTTCTTTTATAAAAACTAGATTCAATGATATTCCTTTCCAACGCATTATTAGAAAACACACCAAGCTTTTTCTTTTTTGCCCTCCAGTTAATAGCATGATTGTTCTCACTAACATGTACAAATATACCACTATTTCCCTGTGCATATCTCACACTTGTTTATGTTGTTCTATTTTTCCAGTGCTTCCCCGTTTGACCAATATAAAAGTTGTCACAAGACTTACACTTTTATATACACATCCTTTAGCATTGTCGGGGGGAGTTCTTAATAAGTACCTGTTTTCATTGTTTTTATTGTTTTTAAAAACTACATTAACATCCTTCAGGAGATTGTCATTTCTTGGGATATCTTTCATATTACTATTATAAGGTAGTACAAGCAAATTTTTGTTGTTGTAGGTTCTTTTTGATTTTGATACATGGTCTTTTTTTGCCGCTTTTAATGCATTGTTTAGTACATTATCTGGATATTTCAGTTTCTTGCCTGTATTCTGAATCTTATCTATTTCCTCATCTATATATTCTGGGCTACATACCCGTAGTGCTCTTAAAAACATAGAAGCAAACACTGATCTTTTAACCTTATTGTTTTGTCCAGAATAGAAATGTACATAGGAAGAAATATAGTAGGTTTTCTGTAAACACTATACTTAAACCCACTACTATTTCTCCGTATGAGGACATCCAAAAAGGTAGGCATTCTTCTTTTTCTATTTCATAGTAAATTTAATTGATGTTACTAATTGATTTAACCTGGCAAAAAACAAGTTATTTACATCTTCATTCCCTAGCCATACACAAATTATGTCGTCCAAACATATCTAAACCAAGGTACATTGCGTGGAATTAATATTATTTAAAATTTTCTTTTTTCAAAAAAATTCCATATATAAATTACTTAGCACTGGGGACAGAGGGTTTCCATTGCCATACCAAAATTTTGTGAGTAGAATTTTCCGTTGAATTCAAATTTACAGTCTTTAACACATAATTTTATTAGTTCAATTAAGGTGCTTTTAGAAATGGAATAATCCAGTTGTTTTTTTTTCTAATAATTCCGATAAGAACTCCAATAAATCATCAATAGGCACTTTTGTGAATAGAGATACTACATCGAAGCTCACGAGTCTCGATTCACTATTAACTTTTACACTATTTAGTTTATCTATCAGGTCCACATTATTCTTAATATTGGCATTAGAGATGTTACCTACCAATGGGTTGGGAGGATATCCACTAAATATTTTGCTAATTTATAAGATGCAGAACCCACTGAGCTGATAATGGTCTGGCAGGGAAGTTGCTTTATGGGTTTATATCGTACCATACATATACGGTAGCGATGGGGGAGGTCACACACACCTTCTTTATAAGACTTTCGTTGCCTTTTAACAGATTTTTCACTTTTTATTAAAACCACTATTCACACTTTCTATCGGGTTCTTATTTAATTTTTCTTTATAAGTGCTATTATCCCCAAAACCCAAAAGACTTTCCATTTTTTCTATGTATTCATTTTTGTTTAAAATTACTATGGCACCTGATTTATCTGCTTTTTGTCATGTGTATATCTTTATCTTTTTTCAGTTCATTGATGGCATTCATAAATCTTTTGGGTACGTTTGTGGTGTCTGACTTTTTCATGCTTCCATAAATCACTCCCTTAATTATGTTGACATCTTCACTAGTTAAATCACTTTATTTTTCTAAGTTGCACAATCCTTTAGTAATTTCTACACTGTTTATACTTCCCGTTGATAGAGCAAAATTTAAACCATAGCCTAAAGCACTGGTTTACATTACTATCCAGATGCTTGTTTGATAAGTGACGACACATTCATGATTGGCGTTGGTAGTCCAGGGGCTTCTTTCGATCAGGAGTTTCATTTTGTTGTTATGTTTACGTTTAAGCTTCTGATACACTTTCGTCCTCATATTCAAAATAACAATATTCCTGCAGAGAATCTTTCCAATCCGATGGTATTGAAGCTTCAAAAATGACGTCTTTTTGCTCGATAAATCTTCAAAATTCTTTTTAGTTTCCAATGTCTTAATACAGATATGTTTGTCCAAAACATATCTGTATTAATGACATTGGAAACTAAAAAGAATTTTGAAGATTTATCTATGTTTTTAAAGAGCACTACGGGTATGTAGCCCAGAATATATAGATGAGGAAATATATAAGATTCAGAATACAGGCAAGAAACTGAAATATCCAGATAATGTACTAAACAATGCATTAAAAGCGGCAAAAAAGACCATGTATCAAAATCAAAAAGAACCTTACAACAACAAAAATTTGCTTGTACTACCTTATAATAGTAATATGAAAGATATCCCACAATCTCTGAAGAATTTGGTGTTAATGTAGTTTTTAAAAACAATAAAACAATGAAAACAGGTACTTATTAAGAACTCCCCCGACAATGCTAAAGGATGTGTATATAAAATCCCTGTGGAAGTCTTGTGACAACTTTTATATTGGTCAAACGGGGAAAGCACTGAAAAAAGAATAGAACAACATAAACAAGTGTGAGATATGCACAGGGAAATAGTGGTATATTTGTACATGTTAGTGAGAACAATCATGCTATCTAAACTGGAAGGGGCAAAAAGCTGGTGTGTTTCTAATAATGCATTGGAAAGGAATATCATTGAATCTAGTTTTATAAAAGAAAGTTACAACAATAATGCACCCATCAGTCAAGGAATGTTATAAAACTTGATCCTTTAATATCAAAAGAAATTTGTAAACTGTTTAATTTTAAGGTTGGCAGTAGAGATATATGAAAAATAGGATTATTATATTTGTAAAACACAGTAAAGGGGGCAGTAGTGGTAATGAGATGTTCAACCCCGCCTCCCTGACACCTGTCAGGTGTGGACCTGTACCCTAAGCGGTAGTATCCCTAGAGAATTTATTGTAAATTTTAGCCTAATGATTTTTGAAAGCCACTCCTACCTTGACACCTGCCTGTGGGTGGATCTGCAGTCTCAAACTGTTGTGTGTATTTTGTTCGTCAGTACTGTCTTTGTAGTATATATACTCGTGAATTCTAATACTATGTATCAGTCCTTTGTCAATGGCTTGAAAATAAAGCCGAAACCGGTCAGGACCTACACCCTGTCTCTTATTTTTCACCTGTGGATGTGTGTATAAATGAATCACGTGCTAAAGTGATTATAATCATATATATAGTATATATATATATATATATATATATATATATATATATATATATATATATATATATATATATATATATATATAGAGATCTATCTACAAAACTTAAGATATTTTATGTTGTCGTAGAGCTGGAGAAAGGAATGAAAGTTGACCTTTAAGTATTTTTATGTATTTTCCACAACTCCCCACGGGTCAATGATACAAAAACTCATTATTTGTTACAAAGACACCCGTAGGAGCAATGCGTAAGCATAAAAAAAACTATTGTACTAATATTAAAAAACGAATAGTCTAAAAATGCTTACAAGCAGTTCATCCAGTTTGTACATCCTGGGCTGTTGTTGATCAACTTCATTCATTCCGTTCTCCAGCTCTACAATTATATATATATATATATATATATATATATATATATATATATATATATATATATATATATATATATAGATATTATATATATATATATATATTATATATATATATATATATATCTCCAGCTCTAAAATTTATATATATCATATATATATATATATATATATATATATATATATATATATAGATATATATAATATATATATATACACTTAATATTTCGGGTTTCAAGCCGAGTACTCAGGTAGTTTCTGCCATTCAGCGATTAAGGCAGTGGAAATAAAGTTGAAGTACAGAGAACGATTTAAAGGTGGGCCTGGGGGAAAACTTCACAGTTTTGCAAATACGTAACAGTTGTAGAGGGTTGATTGAGGAATTTAGATATCAACTTAAAGAACGTGCCATGACGGTTCATATTGAAAGGTTTCTATTGCGAACTAACAATGTCCATGATAAAATTTAAACTTCACTGAGGAAAACCTTGCACAAAAAAAAAAGAATAAAAAATCCGACCATTAAATAAATAAAAAAAGGAAATAAAAAGATCGATAGCATATTGAGTTCAGTAAGTACGAGTAGACCTGATTAGTGTCAAACAAGTGAAATAAGTAAATCTTATTGAGAACCACAAAAATAACATAGAAACAGGAAATGAAGTAGATGAAGTTTATCCACCAATGACAAGTAGTAAAAAGAGACAGTCACTACGTTCTATATAAGCTGAAAACAGATTTCTAATCGATTCTTGTCCAAATTACTTAATAACAGACTAAGAACAAATACATATGTCAGCAAATGAAATACAGGAATCATGTTCTGCATGTGCTGGGGTTTGTAACGTCCTTCCACTAATCAAAACGACTCTGTAAAAATGATGTCTAAATACAGAGCAATTTCTCAGAGCCTATACAATATAGACATCAGGTAATAAAGCAGTTGAAATCGGCTGCTCCTAAAATTGTTGTAATTTAGTTATAAAATCTTTATTTCATGAGATACTACAATGATTTCATAAAAATAAATGATTTTTTCACAAACTAAAATGTCACCAGCGAAAAGAAATTCCCATTTCAGGGACACGACTAACCTGCAGCGAAAGCACTCCTGCCATTCTTCGTCCTTCTCATCAAAAATACAATCAGCGCACAACAACCACTTGACATGAAAGGAAGCAATTAGGAAGAAGAAGAATAAGAAGAAAAGGAAATGAAGATAAGAGAGATGGCGAAGATGAGGCAAGAGGAGAAGCCTCATATCCATCATACCTTCGCCCACCACCTCCGGAGCCAGACTTTCTTTTCCCTTGTGTGGAGCCCGGAAGAGAATTTTTGCTCAAATTAACTTGGCCACATATGAGCTCTCAGAGTTTTCATCCTATCGTTTCCACTCAGATATGAGTTTTTGGGAAGGGAACTCTCTCTCTCTCTCTCTCTCTCTCTCTCTCTCTCTCTCTCTCTCGCTAATACATTCTTCAGACTACCCGTGAACAAATCGGATGTCCTATCAATAATTATTAAAGATTTTAGATTTTTTTACATCCGTTATCATTCTGTGAGTCGGGGAAGGTAAAAACAAATACTTACGAACTGATTAACCATCAACACCTGAAAAGGAGGTCAATATTTTATTTTATTTTATTTTTTTATTTATTTGACAAGCGTTGCAGTCATAAGGTAGCAGGAGCGGCGTTGCTTGTTACATGTGACCTACAGCATGTGCAGACGTTAAATGGTTATATCGTATTCTTTATTCTCTGCGGCACCTACAGAGTTCGTAACACAGGTGAATTCTGGCTTCTCGCTATTTTTGAAAGAATGTAAAACCGTTGCCTGATGGTATCAAAGAATGATAAGGAAAATATTCTTTAAAAAAAGTCGCCAAATACTAAAAAGTGATAATTATGTGTCTCACTTAACTGAAACCAAGAAATTGTCATCCTATAAGAACATTTGAACATATTATAACATCAAATTAGAATTTCGAATGTCTCAATTAGTTCTGTATTCCTAATGAAAAGCATCTATATCTAATTTCGGAATTGCGAATGATATAATCGAATCATTCTCTAGCACGTTAAGATTTTATCCACTGTAAGTGGCAAATATACATATTCATACAATAACTATAATCAAAATTAAGCATAGGATTCATAACCTGGACTCAATTTTCTACCTCCATAACGAGAAACTAAAGCGCAATATAAAATAATGAAAATATGATTCAATGTAAAATAATGGATTAGAGAGAGAGAGAGAGAGAGAGAGAGAGAGAGAGAGAGAACAAAGTAAAAGTTGGTTTTTTCTCCTAAAAGCGTAATTTACAAAAGAAATGAGAAATTTCATCATGGGAGATATAAAATTGGGAAAAACAGTGTGGATTCGATTATTTATTCAAGGGTACCATCATGAACACGATTCAGGTGTAAAAATTATCTAAATATTAGCAATTGGACCCTCCAAAATGTACATATAGTTTAAACAATGAAAACAATGGGATGTACAATTATAAAAAAAAAAAAAAAAATACTTGAAATGCGTGTCAGAAACAGCGACATAAAAACACAAAATATGTTTATATATGGAAGAATATCAAAGTTGATAACAAAGAAATTAATTTTGCGAATATTATGAAAAAAGGGAAAAAAGTGATAGGGAAATAATTAGTAGTAAAAATGATAATTCACACTCCCTGAGTGACAAAACCATCAATCAAACATCCCTTCTCAACGGTTTTCTTCACTTTATCATTCCCGTTTTACAACAGAACCCTCCATCTTGGAACAGAAAAGAAAGAAAAGCATATTTTCGCCAACATAAATTCAATAACTTTCCACGCAATATTTTGCAAAAGGAAAGAAAGAAATAGAGAGATCGTAAATAAATACCTTGGAAAAAGATAAAGTAGCTCTAAATAAGACTTCTATGTCGGCTTTTTTTTTTAAAGTATTTTTTAATGTAAGAAACATGCCTCAAAACCACCGAGAGAAGAACAATTACCACAGAATGGAATGCAATAAATTTTGTCTGTCCGCAGAGCGGGACTTTATGGCAGCTGAATTTTGTAACCTCCGGTGCTGCTTCTTTTAATTTTTGTTGTTGTCGTTCGGTTTCCTGTTCATACTTTCACATTTACGGAGCAATTATCAGTCTGGTATGCTGGAATAAGTACCTTGGGGTTGGCTATACCTCCAGCAGTATGTATTTATATATCTATATCTACTATACTCCATATATACATGCATAATATAATATATATATATATAATATATATATATATATATATATATATATATATATATAATAAATATATATATATATATATATATATATATATATATAATATATATATATATATATATATATATACTATATATATTTATATATATATATATATATATATATATATATATATATATATATATATATATATATATATATATATATATATATGACTTCTTTATCACATCACCGAGATTTATATACAGTCATTAAGCTACAAATGTCGTTTAATAACTTATCCACGCTATTTCTGGAAAATCCCCGATGGGGAATGATCACCGAAGGGGTGGAAATATTATAAGTGATAATGGATCGGTACCGCCGGGTCTCGAGCCCTCGGCACACTACCTTTCCAACGACGATTCCGAGGTATCGTGGATTGGAACTGAACTGATCGAAACTGAATATAGATTTTATGCCAAAGGCCAAGCACTGGGGCCTATGAGGTCATTCAGCGCTGAAATGGAAATTGGCAGTAAAAGGTTTGAAAGGTGTAACAGGAGGAAAACCTCGCAGTTGCTCTACGAATCAATTGTTAGGAAGGTGGAACGTAAGGTGAAGAAAGAGAATACGAAAGGAGGTACAGTAAAAGAAACGAAAGTGGTTGCAGCTAGGGGCCAAAGGCATGCTGCAAAAAAATTCCTACACAAACTACACGCGATCTTTCTTTGACAGAAGATCTCGAACAATGTTTTTTCTGCGAGATGTTCGTGGTTATGTAGGATATCAGGATATCTAGTTCTGGTTCTAAAATTTTCTCAAAACGCTCAACAGATAATATTTATGTAAATTATACAGCTTTTGTTATTGCTCATGGATTGGCCCTTTTCAGAAGCTTGATCCCCATCTGCAGTGGAAAATAATTGTAATAGCGCACTAACAATGAGAATAGCATGACGAAATGTTACTAACCCTTTTATCCAGGTATTATTGTGATGACTGTTCATTTTATCCAGGTATTTCTGTGATGGCTGTCCATTTTATCCGGATGTTACTGTTCTGACTGTCTCTTTTCTCCAGGTAATATTTTGATGACTGCCGATTTTATCCAGATGTTACTGTGGTAACTTTCCAGTTTACCCACACTAAACCTAAACACATCCCTACTTAACTGAAACCACCACTAAGCAAACAACCCCCTAAACCTAAACACAAACCTCAATACAGAATTATTAATCAGAGGAAAGAAAAACATTTTCAATAATATACTTCTAAGGTATTGAATACATGAAATAAGGTAGATAAAGAGTTTATTTACCACAAAAGTTACAAAAGGAAGATGGAGGGGGGATGGGGAAAGGGGAAGTGGGTAGGGATTTGAAACCTACCCATTATAAAAGTTGGGTCGAATGATGGCCAAGTGCTAAATTTCGTCTACTTTGGTCAAACGGTTACTACATGAGTTACAAAAGGAAAGGGAAGGGGAAAGTGGAAGGGAGGATGGAGGTACGGGAAAGGGTAGTAGGTACGGGTTTGAAACCTACCCTATTATCTAAGTTGGGTGAAATGATGGCCACGTGCCAAATTTTGTATGGATCAAGAAAGCGTTACCACATAAGTTGCAAAGGGAGGGGGGAAGGAGGATGGGGTAAACTAGCTGACCAACACCACATTACCCAGGGAACCTGTCAAGAACTCAGAAAATTTTTCACGCATCTCCTTGTACTGACTGTCCCTTTTATCCAGGTATTACTGTGCTGACTGTCCTTATTATCCAAATATTACTGTGGTAACTGTCCCATATATCCAGGTATTACTGTGGTGACTGGCCCTTTTGCCCGGAAATTTCTGTACTAATGTCCCTTTTATCCAGGTATTACTGTAGTGACTGTCCCATGCATCCAGATATTACTGTAGTGACGGTCCCACTTATCCAAACAGTTATTTTAATGAATGCCCTTTTTATCCACATATTACTCTGCTGACTTTCCCATTTATCCAAGTATTACTGAGGTGACTCCCCCTATTATCCAGGTATTATTATGGCTGTCCACATTTCCCTGTATAATGTGATGTCCCATTTACCGGTATTATCCCTCCTTTTTCCCAGGCATTACTATGCTGACTGTCCCTTCTATCCAGACATTATTGTGTTGACTCTCTCTCTTCTCCACTATTAATGTGGTGACAGTTCTATTTATCCAGGTACTGCTGTACTGCCTGTCCCTCTTATCCAAGTATTGCTGTACTGACTGTCTCTTTTATCCAGGTATTACTCTGGTGACTGTCCATTTTATCCAAACATTATTATTATAGTATCATTATTATTATTTATATAGGAGACCCTCCTTTTGAATAAGTTTTGTTGAATGTTATTGCTGCTTCAGTGGCATTAATCATGTAGAGGTTTTTTCTCTTTTTTTTTCTCTTTTCACCGGCCTCGTCCATACTGGGGCTGAAGTTGTACTTGAAGTGCATCAGGAGTGTCACTATTCCTCTCAGCGCCCTCAAGAACTATGGATTAGAAATTAATATCTGTCGTTTTTGGTTATTTTTACATGTCACCCCTTCACACCTCCTTGCCTAATGGGGCTAAAGTTGGACTTCAAAGGCATCAGGAGAATCACTATACATCTTGGCAATCTCGGTTATTTTCATGTCACTCCTTCCACCCCACATCCCTGGGGCTGAACTGGACTTGAGGGACAGCTGGAGTATCATTATTAATCTCAGCGACCGCAAAAACTATAGATCACACACTAATATCTGTTGTTTTCAGTTATTATTTTCACCACTTTCCCACCCCCTGCTCACACCCAACCCCTTTGGTGCCAGTGATGTCTTACCCCCACAGTATTCTTTCCTCAGTGCTAAGTTATATTATTACCAAGCTTTGTTGACATTGCTCATTGCATGTAAAAGTGTATGTGGCACACACACAGTCACGATTATAAAATATATGCCACGAAGGAAAATAAACGACGGAGTATCCGTGAGACCTTTCGACATCCAAACGTCCTATACTAAGCAGATGAAGGTCTCACAGGTACTCCATCATTTATTTTCCTTCGTGGCATATATCTATATTTATGGATTTATCACGTTCCTAACTTTCGTGATTCAGTTATACTTGATTAATATATATATATATATATATATATATATATATATATATATATATATATATATACACCTATATACACACACATATATATATATATATATATATATATATATATATATTATGATATATATATATATATATATATCTATATATATATATTATATATATTATATATATATATATATATATATATATATATATAATATATATATATATATATATATCCAGGGTGAAGAGGTAAAAGGCATGTCTTTCACAGGTATCGTTTATTACACCAACGTTTCACATCACATAATGCATCCTCAAGGCTGGAAATTATATATTATGAATACTAAAAAATCACTTACTCATATAAAAAATCTAAAAAAAATCGCAACAAATATTTGACATTCACAAATACAAATTAAAACGAGAACTCGAAAGGAACACCTACCAAGGTAAGAGTTAAAAAGTTACTAAAAAGGCGGAGAGAAAATTATCATAAGATGACTAAAACAGAATGTGGAAGAGCAAACAAAACAGGCAGTTATGCTAAAAACAGTTGTGTGGGGACCGATTTGGGTGGGTGTTTAGTGTTGGTACATTGGTCTTAATAATGAAGGGACTCCAGCACCATCAACTCGTCGTCTCTACTTGCTGATCCAATAATCTTAAAATCATTGATGTCCAAGCGGGCACCACAAATCTGAGAGTAATTCCAAATATTAGATAATTCGGGATTGGACAATTTGCATCCTGTCCTAAAGCTGACACCTTGATGGGAGTAGAAACGGACCCTGAGAAGCCTCCTCGTACATCCAACGTAAGTTCCCAGACTGCATCTGGGACAGGTATATTTATAAACAATGTTGGATGTCAAGGAAGGGCTCAGTCTGTCCTTCACTCTGAAAAAAGAACGTATACTTAAAAGATTCCGCGGGATCAACTTCAAATTTACTGCTGGCAATTCATTATGAATTAAATTCATTAATTTCTTTTTAAAGCTTTTATCGTGAAGGAAAGGGAACTTAGCATAAATACATAATTTTGGAGCGGTATATATGGGAATAGGCGGTTTCATTTTAGTGGTTAGGAGCTTATTAAGGACTCTATGGAAATAGTGGGATGGGTGGAAAACAATTATTCGGGAAAAAATTTCCCAAAAACTACACTTCTTTAATGAAAAGCTGACCAGGTGGAAGTCAGAGAGTTATGGCCCTGTGGAGGAGGGTAGAGAGAGATTCTTCAACTAGAAATTTAAATTGCATGAACTATAAAAATTGGTCCCCAACCCTGTAAAAGTATTTTTCCGATGAATGCTGGTTTGAAACCCAGCATCTTCCCTAGTGACACGTATACATCGAGAAATGATAGAGAGTTGTGAGTTTCTTTCTCTACTGTAAGCTTTATATTGGGGTGTTGAGCATTAATGAATTCTAAAAAGGAGTCGGCGTTAAAATTGTGTTTAAACAAGGCAAAGGTGTCGTCAACATACCTCTTATAAAATAATGGGGGAAAACTGAGGGGGCAATTGTCAAATAATGTCTTCTCCACTCCAGGGAGTTCATGAAAATATTGGCGAAGGTAGGGCCTAAAGGGCTTCCCATTGCCATCCCCTCCACCTGTCTGAAACAAGAAATCTTTAAATAAGGACGGTGTCCCGCACGGCCAATTCTAAAATTTGCTGAAATAAGTGTCTATTAAAACCGTTTAAAAAGGGAATCAGGTAATGGAAAAAGTTTGTTTTTTAGTATGATCTCCCCCGATCGTTCCTCCAACAGGAACATTAGTGAACAAGGACTATACGGCGAAACTGACCATAAAAAGGTCGGAGTCCTGTATTAGGATATCCTCCTTGAAATCAGCAGAGCTTTTCAAGTTATAAGCATTATTGGTGAGCGGTTCCAACAATGGAACCAGATACTTAGCAAGTTTATAATTGGGCGTGTTTAATGAAGACAGTATAGGTCTGAGTGGTACTCCCTCTTTATGAATCTTAGGAAGGCCGTACATGATCCGAAAAGGTTTTGGAAGGTGTTTTCCTCTATGATGTTGTCACGTTTCAGTACTCTGTCTTCTATTTTGGTAATGTTTTGTAAATTGGCCGTACCCAATCTCTGGAATCTTGATGTGTCATTGAGAATTAAGTGCATTTTATGAATATAGTTCTGCTTATCTAAAACTACAGTTCACTTACGTTTGTCAGGTCTCATTATAATTATACTTTCGTCTTTGGCCAATTCCTTCAAAATACGTAAATCCTCCTTCTGAAGATGGAGACCCATCTGGTTTTAAGGTTCTTATACGCTTGATGAGCTAAGGCTGATAGTTGAGACCTCAAGTACTCGGCGTTATGACAAAGAGGCAATTTTCATATTTTCTGGAACAAAATTTCTAATGGTAAGAAAAACTGTTGGAAGTTGGGTTTATAAGTTGCGAGGCAGATGTCCAATCCTAAAGAAAGAAGAAACTCTTCCTTTTTCGATAAAAACCCGCTTGGACAAATTAAAAACAGAAATTATATTATTGTTAAAAACAGGAATGGATATACCTGTGAAAGACGTGCCTTTACCTCTTCAACCTGGATGTTGGTCGGGTCTGCTACCCCTATGATTCTTCTATATATATATATATATATATATATATATATATATATATATATATATATATATATATATATATATATATATATATATATATATATATATATATATGTATCTGATGTGGGTGCGTGCCATGAAAACCGTTTACCTCTTATAATAATTAGCTCAGCAGACTTAGCTCAGGTGTATAATAGTGTCAATGACGAAGCTCTTTTCAATTACATCGCTCATGAATGGAAGTTATTTCTTGAGGAAAGTTTAATTTGATATTAAATAATACTGGTTGCTCAATATTTGCAAAATACCAAATGTATTCGTTTAGAAGGGGGAAAAATTATATATATGTATATATACTTATAATGTAAGGTTAGAATGCAATATAATTCTGGTAATATGATTAATTCACATCAGAACTTGTGTATCATGGTGTGAAATGTTTATTTCTGTGTTCAGATTTCCCAAATTTAAAGACAACATGCCTTAAGTGATCCATTTTTCATTTTGAAGTGCGTAAGACTTACAGAGAGTGAAAGCTCATAAGCCTTTGGAACAGAGTTTGTTTTTGCTCTTTGAGAATGTCTTAGCTAGGTGATTTCTTTATCGGCGCAAAACAAGCGTAAGACCCCCAAGCCGCAATGTTATTCAGCCCCTAGTAAATAGATAGCTAAGCTAGTTTTTTCCATCGCGGTAGGTCCTGTGAATGGAACAAGGGTCCTTATTCATAGCTATTCCTATAGATGACGTAATATGTTTTCGCCTTCAACTATAGACTATACGCTTATGGGTGAGAGACTTTCATTCTTTCGCTTTGAGGCATAGGCGGCGTGCGTTATACTCTCTCTCTCTCTCGCTCGGTCGCGAGTTTGTTTCAGTAACTTAACGTAACGAGCTGGTCACTCATTTTTATATAATTCTTAGTAATATATGTGTTGTTTGTGGAATCTGAACGATGGTTTTTGTATCTATTGGTTTTTGTGAAGGCGCAAGAAAAGAGTGTGAAAAAGTGTAAAATTGTAATCAGGCATTTTGATTGACGCTGCAGCGGTGTATAAGGTATTTTTACAAATGTTGTGAAGTGCACTTCAAGATTTTTCATTTCTAAACATTTATCTTTTGCTTTTTTGTTCTTTTCACATATTCCATTTTTTTTATATGCTTAATGATTGTACTGTCAATGCTTTAATTGTTTTTATATTATCATTATGTTTTTCTGCATTGTCTTTAATTTTTTGTTTAATTAGTTTGGAATAATATTCTATTGTGTACATTTTGAGTCATTACCACTTGTGAATTAAACTTCTGGCATTTAAATTAAACTTTAATTTCAAATTTAATTATTGCTTTATGATTTAATTTAATTAATTTTCTTGATAAACTTTGATTTAATTTTGGCTTAATAATTACTTCAAGAATTAATTAAACTTTTGTTTTCAAGTAATAACAATTTCCCTGAGATTGTGAATTTCACTTATAAATTTTGAATTTAGAAATAAACTTTTGTATTTAAAATTCATATGAGTATTTCATTGAACCACCAGCTATATTTTATTTTGTTTAGGTAGAAATATAGAGTGATAATTGTGACGTTTCCCACAAATAAAAACAGAATCAGGGAAATACTTAAATTTGAATTTGCACGAGTGATACCCTTTAATTAAGATTACTCACACATATTTTAATGAACTTAGACTGATTGTTTTCTTGACTGTTCAGTTAGAAAAAAGGATCACTCTTACCTTTAGAGATTCAGTCGTTTTAGTATTTTGTGATGAAGGGTCAGAATGTCTGTCTGTAGTGAGGTAAGTAACAACCAGGTACTTGAATGAACTGTGCCCTAAGTACAAAAGGTGTCCAGACCCAGGAATAAAAGGGTCTCTTGTATTAGCAAGTACAAATGGTAAGTGTAGTAACCAGATACTTGGCAATTTGGGTTAACAAATACTAATGGTGTCCAGACACAGATCTTTGACTATTTCATGCACCAAGTATTAATGGTATCCAGAACCAGATACTCTACGCCACTTCGTCACAATATATATATATATATATATATATATATATATATATATATATATATATATATATATATATATATATATATAATATAAAGAGAGAGAGAGAGAGAGAGAGAGAGAGAGAGAGAGAGAGAGAGACCTTACCTTACCTTAAAGACCTTACAGTTCGTTCGGGTTGCCCCAGGTCCCTCAGTGTGAGGCACCTCTAATGTCTACCAGAGAGATGCTAGTACATCTTCCGGTATATTTTGCATCTCCGATCTTGGATGGTCTGGGATGCAGTTTAGATATTTGTCGAGCTTATTCGTCAAACATCTAATTCTACGCTCACTCCTGATATATTCCTCAGATGAGCTGGCAACGCATTGATAGACGCTGGCATTATCGATGCTGGTGCATAGTGGATTAATGTCCTGTGTGCTTTCCTTATTTTCCTGTATAGTTTTGGGCACTATTAATCTACCTCTGCTTGCTCTTTCTGATATTTTTAGTTCCATGATGTTTTCTGCTATTCCTTCTATCTGTTTCCATGCCTGAATTATCATGAAGCGTTCTCTTCTCTTTCTAGACTATATAATTTTAAAGGATGTAGTCTTTCCCAGTAGTCAAGGTCCTTAACTTCTTCTATTCTAGCTGTAAAGGACCTTTGGTGCACTCTCTATTTGTGCAATATCCTTTTGATAGTGTGGTACCATATCATATTGCAATATTCAAGTGGACTACAAACATATGTTTTATAAAAGCATAAATCATGTGTTCAGCTTTTCTTGTTTGAAGTGCCGTAACAACATTCCCATTTTTGCTTTACATTTTGCCAAAAGAATTGCTATTTGATCATTGCATAAATATGTTCCTATTCATCATCACACCAAGGTCTTTAAACTGCTTCCTTATTTGTGATTGTCTTATTATTAGGTCCCCTATATGCATATAGCTTTGTTCCTTCTCTGTCTCCATAATTTATTGATTCAAATTTATCAGAGTTAAATACCATCCTATTTACCTCTGCCCAATCATATACTTTGTTAAGGTCTCTATGTAGAGCGTTCCTATCTTCATCACAAGTAATTTCTCTACTTATTCTTGTGTCATCAGCGAAACTACTCACTACCGAATCCTTAACATTACTGTCTATGTCTTCAATCATAATAACAAACAGTATTGCAGCTAACACCGTACCTTGTGGCACACCGGATTTACTTGGCTTCATCCGATTTCTCATCGTTTGCAATAACTATCTGTTTTCTGTTGTGTAAAAATTCTTTTAACCATCTTCCTACTTTATCCACGATATTTGTGTTTTCTAATTTTCTTCGCTAATATATTATGGTCTACTTTGTCAAAGCTTTTGCAAAGTCTAGATAAACCACATCTGTTTTCATTCCGCTTTTCATATTTTTGAATATGTTCTCACGGTGGACTAACAATTGGGTTTGTGTACTTTTTCCGGGTACAAAACCATGTTGTCCTATATTAAACAAGTTATTTTTATTAAATATTTCATAATATTTTTCTTCATTACCCTTTCATACACTTTCATAATATGTGATGTTAGACTCACAGGCCTATAATTACTTGCCTCTAGTCTTGATCCACTTTTGAAAGTAGGGGTAATATATGCTAAATTTGTGCTCATCATAAATCTTGCCTGCATCTACACTTTGTCTTAATAATATTGCAAGTGGCTTTGCGATAGAATGAACTACTTTCTTTAACAAAATAGCAGGAATTTCATCAGGCCCTGCTGCAGCTCCATTTTTAATTTCATTAATAGCCTGCACAATATCAGCTTCATTAATATCTATGTCAGCTAAATATTCACTATTTTCGTCCCTTACTTCTATATCATTATCTTCATTATCTATTCTAGGGGTGAATTCTCTCTTTATATCGTTCTGCCAATATGTTGCAAATTTTCTTTTTATCATTCGTTAATACTCCCTTCAATTTCTTAGAAGGCGAATTTCTATCTTCTTTTATTCATCTTTTCGCATAGGAGTATAATAGTTTGGGGTTTTGCTTGATATTTATTAGGGTTTTTTCTTCCAAGTCCGATTTTCATTTTCTTTTGATTGTATAATCTTTGTTCTGCATTTTCTATCTTACGTTTTAGTTCTATAACTTTCCATGCATTTTTTCTTTTGCAAGACCTTTTTTCCACTTTCTGATTTTCTGGAACAAGATCCTTCTGTCTCTTGGTAATGCATGACTGATGTTACTTTTCTTCTTCGGTATATATTTATCCACTATTTTCTCTAATATTTTATATATCTCCGTATTTACCCTTATGTCATCACTTACGAAAATGTTATCCCAATCTTTGTTTAATTCTTCATTTATTTCTGACCATTTTATATTTTTACTGTAGAAGTTGTATTTTCCATATCCTTCCCACTTTTTCATTTCTTGCTTATCTCTGTTTTCACTTGCTTTGGTATGGACTGTTAATTCTATGACATTATGGTCTGAAATACCTCGCATCAAAAATAAACTATTATTTCTTTGAAAACATAATTCATCTCGTTCACAAATACTAGGTCTAAAGTATTTTCCTTTCTGTTGGCAGGTGATTTATTTTTTTGTAATGTTGTATTCTAGTAGCATATCTAATAGCTTTTCGAATTGCCTCTTATCTTCTGCACTACTATTACTCTCTTTTTTATATGTATAAGTACAACCACAATCTTCTATTCGTTCTTTCCAGTCTACGAAAGGAAAGTTGAAGTCTCTAGATAGGAGAATAGTCCAGTCCTTGTGATTTCTACATATATCATCCAATTTTTCTATTATTAAGTCAAACTCTTTAGTATTAGGAGGTCTATACATTACTATGTTCATTAATTTTTCAGATTCAAATTCTACCGCTATTAGTTCACATTCTGAGAGAGAGAGAGAGAGAGAGAGAGAGAGAGAGAGAGAGAGAGAGAGAGAGAGATACAATTTAGGCGAAAAGCCAAACGCTGAGACCTATGAGGTTCTTCAGCACATTTTGAAAGGAAAACAGAGCTCGAGTTTTAATTGAAAAGGTAACCAGATGAAAACCTTGCAGTTGCACTATGAAACCTTGTTAGAAGGGGGTAGAAAGTAAAATGAATGGGAGCAGTTGCAGTTTCGGGTCAATGGGACGCTGCAAAGAGCCTTAAGTAATGCCTACAGTGCACCTCTCAATTAGTTCCTTCAAACATAATGATGGCTTCAGAAAACATTAAAGTTGTCACCACCCGGAATGAGCCATTGAGTAGGTACAGCTTCCAGCACAACTTACGGTTACAATTATATCAACAGCGCGCCAAACCTACATACATACTACATAAAAGTAAAAAAAAAAAAGATGATAATAATAATAACACCCACCACCCAGTGGTGGATCGCTGAACTCGAAGTAAAATTACCGCAAAGAACAAAAGAAACTTAGCGTGCAGGAATCCTAAGCAATCTGATGATGCCAGAAATAATTTGGCAAACGTTAGCCTACTGTTCCTAGATAACTAAAAGCAATGCCTGACATTACCTTCCGAAGCCATGGAGACCCTCCAGCAGATGGTTCATGGAAATGACTACCTCACTCACTAAATGTGACAAGCCGATCCTCAGGTCTTGCTACTTTTTCACGTTATGATAATCCGGTCAGCACTGTTTCATTACAGTCTGTTTTGGTGAGTGGTGTTGACGTGCAAAGCGATAAATTATGCTTGATTCTACACAAGGTTAAGTAGGACGATTGACAGAGGTAAAGTCACTTCACTGTCGAACATCACCTTACCAGCGGAAGAATACCATAAATAGTACAGAAACGAGTCTCCATATTTATCTGTAACACGAAAATAATTATAGGAAAATTGCGATATCAAAAACAAAAGCATTTAAATATAAAGATATATACACAGAATTAAGTATCAATGTTCATGGCAGTCGTATTTGATGAGACAGGAACTAGAGAAGAAATGATATAACGAGTCTTGTGTTTTGAGCGTGCGGGATGCGATACAGACTAGGAGACATGCACGATGGCTGAAGTTTCAAGGAGAGCTGCTTGTTATGAGACAGAGAAAGTGCTTAGTGAAAGGACAATGTTTGAAGTATTCTATAGTTTCAATAAGCGAATATTCATACATATGCTGGGGAAATTGAAAATAACAGTGAACAGAGTTAGTTGGATTATGTTGCTACATAGTAGATGAAGGAGTAATATGATGGCTGTAGTAGTGAGGAAGGGAAGGAGTTACTGGAACTATCAAGAGCATATTGAAGGTCAAGTGAAGCTAGAAAGCAGTTTTGGCTGGTAGCAGATTGTTTAAATTGTGGTGATAAGTTAAGTTAACAGAAAATAAAAAGACCAAAATTGTAGTTGTCTGAAAAAAAGGGGTCTTGAATTATAAATAAAGAAGAATTGCCAAGCACTGGGGCTCTTTTGAGCAAATCAGTGCTTAAAACTGAAAGTATGGAATTGGAGTGGCTGAACAGTAAGATAAAAATATACGAAAAATAAAGGCAATGAAATACAGAAAAAGGTTCTTATGTGTGGAACTTGAAGAAGACTCCAGTTAGAGAGGCCAGGCAGAAAGAGTGAAAAAAAGGAGGATGGAATGGAGCAAAAGTAAAAAGTTACAAATGTGGGCACAGCGTAAGTGAACTGCGTGAGGTGCACTGATGGGGGGAGGCAGATGTAGAACGGCACTGCAGAAGAGTCATGTAGAGAAACTGATGAGGTTGGCTATGGTTGTCAAGGAAAGGAGAAATGTATTGAAAATGAAATGACACTTCTATGTAGGTGTTTCAGAGGCGAAGAATTATATCTTAGGGAAGCAAATGCTTAGTAAAATCTTAATAAAAAAAATAAAGCAGTTTTATTTAAGGCATGCTTTTACTCTCAGCTTTCTCTCGTGTTAACAACTCTTTTAAAAGAGTAAAGTGAGAAAATGTAGAATTTATTATTTCACGGACATATGTTAGTTTTCTTAATGTTAGAAACCTGCAGGTTGTTCGCGTATATTGTATTAATGCTAATTATCATGGCAGAAATAATTATATATCCGATTGTTAATATTTTCCAGAAAATTCACATAATTTTTTAAAGTGAAAGAATCTAAGATACTACGGCTGCAGTATGTGTTAAAAACATTGCAGTTTGCACTAACTTTGCCCCCGTAGGAGGATAGTGCCGTCAATGCACCTCATGCGGTGCACTGTAGGCATTACTTAAGACTTCTTTGCAGCGTCATTTTGGCCCCTAGCTGCAACCTCTTTCATTCCTTCAACTCTACCTCCATTCATATTCTCTTTCATCCATCTTACTTTCCTACCCTCTCCTAACAATTGTTTCAAAATGCAACTGCGAGGTTTTCCTCCCGTTAACAATTGTCGAACCACCTTTACTGTGGATTTGCGTTACAGCACTGGATGATCTCATAGATCCCAGCGCTTGGTCCTTGGTCTAAATTTCACATTCTATCTACTCAGTAACTGTGCCATTGAGGAATTATTGGAAATAGCGCTACAGAAAGCAACACACTGGAAAAAAAGGCCTTTTTAGTCTGTTGTAGATCTTTCTGGTATATTTTAGCTTTATTTATTTGTTATCTATTTATTTATTTATTTACCGAGCGAAAATTTATTGGGCCAGGATATTAGGTTCCAAACGCGTTTTGTTTTCTGTAAAGCCATTAACTTCTTCTATTAACAGTTAATTGATATCCGTTTCAATTTGGGATCAAAGCTTATTTAACAAATCTCTCTCTCTCTCTCTCTCTCTCTCTCTCTCTCTCTCTCTCTCTCTCTCTCTCTCTCTCTCTCATTCTGTGTTTATGTTTGCGATCGTTTGTTATTTTCACCTTTGTATGAAGTCCATTAAAAGATAATGGAACTCGTAGTTAGCAAGTACTTATGAGACCGTGAATTCGTCGCTTCCTCTTATTCTGAGAGAGAGAGAGAGAGAGAGAGAGAGAGAGAGAGAGAGAGAGAGAGAGAGAGAGAGAGTGCTATATGTCACCAGAAAGTATATTCCTTATTAATTGACTACCATCACCATGCAGATGCTGTTCATGAAGTTTCTTAATTGCATTTTGCACATGACGGAATTTCTTTGTTTAGTTTCTTACGTTTGAAATTCTTTGTTGCAACCCTCACTACTTTCTGTCGTTTTATTCGATTACTCTTTTCATTTATTCAGGTTTTGTCGTTTTTGTTGATGTTCAAGTATTCTATAAGTGTTGGAGTTTTTTCTCTTAGAAATATGAATGTTTATGTGTGTGTATATATCTATATATATATATATATATAGATATATATATATATATATATATATATATATATATATATATATATATATATATATATATATCATTTACGTATACACTCCAGCATTACCCTCTTAAATACCCTTGATATCCAATTCACTTTAACTCAGGAACAACTTGTATCGACAGAGAATTATACATATGTCCAGAAAGCTCCTCAGTTGCATGGTTGGTATGTTCTTGGCCTGCCACCTCGGTGGCCGCGAGTTCGATTATCGGGCACTCCATTGAGGGGTTAGAGATGTGTATTTCTGGTGACAGAAATTCACGCTCGACGTGGTTCGGGAGTCACGTAAAGCCGTTGGTCCCGTTGCTGAATAACCACTGGTTCCGTGCAACGTAGAAGCATTATACAAACAAACAAACATCAGTCCAGATGCAATTAGGAATAATATCTGATGGAATGCTGTTGCTGAATTAAGCAATTGTTAAAAAGCAATTTTGGATGGGTATTGTTGTCTGGCTAAATATCATATGTCTCCTGCGTCCAGTGACATTGTGGATAAATAAAAAACTTATTTATCCGTCATTTATCTGATATACTATATTCATAACTGTCCCGTTTGTTGGGAACCACTAGAATAGCAGTTCTAAGTGTTGGCTTTAGAAATTTGAGTAAAGGTAGATAGATTTACAGATATAATGTAAACAGCTGTGATGTTAGATGTTTGTTGTTGGTATTTATTCAGCGACACATTATAATGTATTTATGCAGAGCCTACAGGCATTGCTTCATCTATTCTATAGCCAGTGACGCCTGACTAATTCAGTTATTCATGGACCTTCAGAATAGATCTGCCTGTAGGGTTAGATGGGTTTTAGCAATTAAGTTTAAAATTATTTATTTTATGAGGTTTATTATACTTCCAAAACAGCCATAATATGAATGATTTTATGAGGTTTAATACAGCCATAATATGATTTATTTTATGAGGTTTATTATATTCCCAAAACAGCCAGGACTTTTGAAAGATGGACCCTTCTTCTAATTATTCAAATGTTTTTTTTATTGCAGGTTCGCGTTGTTTTAGTGCTTTATAACACGTTTATTGTCTTGGAACCGTTTCCCAAAATAACGCTTAGTCATCGAATTCTTCCCTGGGCGGAGTGTGGTAAGCGTTACATTATATATTTTATTCCTGATTTTTTTCTTCAAATCTTTTTTTATTGCCAGATTGTTTATTGAATACATTTTACTCTTTAGGTGCTTGGGGTAGAGCCATGGTCGTTGTAATTATAGGGATAACTAGTATTAAAGCACATGCGATAAAACCCCTTGTGCAAGAATTGCTTTGATAACATTATTCCTTTGATGCAAAATTAGAAATGATTAATTTGAGACAGGTTACTGGTTCCTATATTTGCTGTACTCTTTCTTTCTCATCGCCTTCTCCAGTCGCTGTGAACTTTCTCAAGATCTTTAAATAGATCTTAGCTTCTGCAATGGCTTCATAGTCTTGGCATTGATGATATTTATGGTCAGTTTTGTATTCCATTACATTAAGGAAGAAATAAATTCTAGTGCGCTTAGAAAAATGGCAAATATTTTTATATTTATCATATTTTATCATGTCAGGAAATGGACAATCAAATTCTTGACAAACCCACGAGCTTTTTCCAAGGCGAGTACGTAGCTTCCCTTGCTGAATTAGAGTGTTGTTTTTGTGTTAGTTTTCAACAAAGGTTACTTTAGCAAACTTGGACGTGCTAGTGCTTTAATACTGTAGACATAAATCTTTGATATTCGTAGGATTTCATCTCCAAGGTTATCCTTCCTGATAGAAAGGGCTTTACTGAAAGTTTTATGTCTAAATTTATTTATTATTCAATACGCTCTTAAATACATGCATACATATACATACCTGCTTAGATATAATCTGTTATAGCGGCAAAGAGAGAGAGAGAGAGAGAGAGAGAGAGAGAGAGAGAGAGAGAGACAGAGCAGAGACAGAGAGAGATCGGGCTTTGAGTAATTTTGAGTAAGTGATGTACATTGTAAGCTTGTAGTTACAGAAGATTAACGTTGTGAATTATCATAGAGGAAAAGAATGTTGATGTTTGGAATAAATGTCAGAAAGGATGTTAATAATAAACAAGTGGACAGTAGAATAATAAAATAGGTAAATGAAATACGCTCGTACGGGAAATACCATACCTACACATCTGTATAGTTCCTCTTCGGACGAGTCGGTAACGTGCTCGGGTACCGATCTCAGGATCCGGGTTCGATCCTCCGCTCTGCCAACAAGGAACCAGAGGAATTTATTTCTGTTGATAGAAATTCATTTCTCGATGCAGATCGGATCATATAATAAGCTGTAGGTCCAGTTGGTTCCTAGCTAAGTAAAAACATTTAATCCTTCTGGCCAGCCCTAGGAGAGCTGTTAATCAGCTCAGTGGTCTAGTAAAAGTAAGATATACTTAACTTTCTTTTTTTTTCCGTATGTGTATAAGCTAGGTTAAGAGCTGCATGCATATATGATATGACAAACGTATAAAGATACATATTTCTAATAGAAACACCTCCACGCCCTATTGCCTTTCATTCTTTAATTAAGGAAGCAGCCGGATCTCGTGAAATAAAGAAAGCGTCTGAGACTTGAGATCCTTCCAGACGTCGCCACTTTCCTCCACAAGGACCATAACCCGCCTCTGAAAAAAGAATAAAAGCAGCTTTCGTACACAGAGTTTCCCTCGCTGTGTGTCGGGTCTCCCGAAAGGACTATGAATGCAAATGGCGTCATCCTAACCCTCTGTAATCTTGTAGCATCTTGGTGTCGTCCTTTTAGGATGACGTCGTCATTCGAGATTGTCAGTTTTCTGCCTTCAGGCAGATTATTTTTTGCTAAGGACAAGGGAACGTCGGAGAAAATTTCGCTCTCTCTCTCTCTCTCTCTCTCTCTCTCTCTCTCTCTCTCTCTATATATATATATATATATATATATATATATATATATATATATATATATATATATATATATATATATATATATACACACACACAATTACATATATGCTGTACTGCATGAAATATTTAAGTCGTTGTTATATACCTTAATGCGATGTCCGAGAAGTCACTATTGATTTTGAAGGCACCTTTGATTATAAAACTATGTTGTAAGATCAAGGATATAATCAGTTACGATACCAAGTTATTGTGATATGATTTTACTCAAAGTGGTTAATAATAATCTTGATGATATTAACAGTGTGGATGATAATGGTATTTATATCTTCGTAATATATTCATCAAGATCTTTCAGTGATCTGCAATATGTCAATTGATTCATAATGCCATATCAATTGTATATATCATTACCGTCTAAGTTTTTCCTGTTTAAATGAAAGATAAAGAAAAGTTAGAGAGATTACCATAATTATCTCATTGTTAATCCTTTTGTTGATTATGGAATTAGAATTATTAGTCTTATAGACAGCCACGCTTAGATAGTACAATGGGATTAATCTCCTGCATATCCTATAATCCAGTCTTTAGCATGTTTTAGCCTTTCATATTTCGTAACAAAACTGCCATAAGGGAATATACCTTATCGTTTCACTCCGGTGGTTTTAGCCTTCCACAACCAAACTTTTCCACTTGAAATTAAACAAAAAATGCTCAATCGTAAAACCAACTAAATTACTTCGGTGAAAGTTAAGTATATCTTTATTTAACCAGAATACTGAGCTGATCAACAGATCTCCTAGGGCTGGCCAGAAGGATTAAATATTTTTACGTGGATAGGAACCAGTGGTTACCTAGCAGACCGGGATCGACTCTGACTACCGAATCGGTAGGCAAGTACGTCACCATTCATCCAACGAGGAACTTCCTTCTGTGAAAGGCTTGGGATATAGATATCACATTATGATAAATTTTTCTTTCACAAAAACACATTTCCAAGTAAAATGAAAAGCATTAAAGCAAAATGAGAGATTTAAAATTTCATGCATTTCCGGATACGTCAGAACCAAGGTAGGGTCCCTGCATAAGAAAAAGCCTGTTTCCCTCGTGCTACATTACATATGTATATCGCTATAGTAGATTCACATTACCCATGCATCTGATGTCTTGGCCATCCCCTACGACGCTCCTGATTGGCTGTTGATAAGTCAGTCACAAGGCTAGAAACTCTGTCTCCAGCCTTGTCATTGGCTTATCAACAGACAATCAGGAGCGTTGTAAGGGACTGGCTTAGACATCAGATGCACGGTGATGTGAATCTACTATAGTGCTAGTGGGTATTATATCCTTATTCCTACTTGAAAAATCTAATTTTGCAGCCATTTAATTATTTTATCCTCTTCCTTCTAGGCAAACATACTCAAACCGATCTTTTCTTTTCTCACAAACCATTTATCTAATTGCGCTAAGTCTTACATTAAGAGCAAATTGGCAGGTACTAATGCATTAAGTCAATATATAGTTTTTTCTCTTCTTATATTATTCTAAAACTAATTTTTTTTATTCACGCTCTTTAAGCAAAGTAGATGGGAAACTTTCACCACTCTCGACTTTAGTTGTTCTGAAGTGATTCACAAAGTACTTTAATTCCAAATTTTTTTGTGTATACTATAATGGTAATGCTGGTAATGAAAACTCTATAATTTATCTTCAGTTAGATATTTTGACGTGAATCATTTTTGTCATGAGAAAATGTAATAGCCACCAAGTATTACATTATTTATGTTAATTAATAATGAACTTATAGTGCTTTGTGATCATGATATAATTTATATGG
The DNA here is from genome assembly GCF_015104395.2 of Macrobrachium nipponense. Classification (NCBI taxonomy): domain Eukaryota; kingdom Metazoa; phylum Arthropoda; class Malacostraca; order Decapoda; family Palaemonidae; genus Macrobrachium; species Macrobrachium nipponense. Next base: position 22,293,642 of record NC_087210.1, read on the forward strand.
GAGCTTTCTGTATATATATATATATATATATATATATATATATATATATATATATATATATATATATATATATATATATATATATATATGTACATATAATATATATATATATATATATATATATATATATATATATATATAATATATATATATATATAAAATTGGACCTTAGAATCCGTAATTTAATGAGTCATTTCAACGCTCTGCAAATGAAAGCGTGTAATTGTCGTGCACCTTTTGAATGGTGTAATTGGATTCATCGGCGGTGAAACAAATGTGAAAATGAACAGATTAAAGTAATTTGTGTTTGAGTCGTTAATCACGTGATCGAAGCGTTGGGAGGTTTTCCAGTCGATGAGTCTATTGTGAAATATAGCATTTGTTAAGAGAGTTTTAATGGAGCGGAATGCGCACATTTTCCGGGGTGTCCGTTTTTATAAGTTCAATATTGAATCGGCTATTGATATTTTTCCAGGGCGGGAATGTGTCGTGAAACGTGTGGTTCGGGAGAGTGGGTTGTGGAGAAGCGCAAGATTTAGTCTAGCATTTTTAATTCTTCTGGCGGAAAATCAGTACGAGATCTACTGATCAATAGCGTTTTCGTTTAACTACATTACAGACTCCTTTCATTAATTCGCCCCGTATCCCAGTAGTGCTTATTGGCAATTTGATTTCTTATAAGTGTTGCATCATTGGAATACTGATTATTCTTGTTTTCTAACCCAACAACCGTATTTGCTTATACTAGAAATAATATCGGACCAAGAACAGTAACTTGTGGAACGCTAGAGATGTTGGTAACATTTTTTTTTAATTGCTCTCAAACCGTCGGATGCTTCAGAAAACCAAAACCCTGAGATAATAACGCCTGTAACGAAATATATAAACGAGCTTTATGTATCTCATATTTTGTTTAATATATATGAATTACCGACTATCTTCCACCTCTTTTTCGCCTATCTCTCATCTCAAAATAAAAAAGTAATCTTATTTTCTTTTTTTTTTTAGCAAACACGTTATTAAAAGAAAAATCGGGACGCCCATACTGATTTCTGTGCACTTTTTCCTCATAACTTTCTTCCTATTCCTTGTTACGCCTTTAACACCACAGACAGCCCTCCCTGAAGCTTGACTGTTTTCATGCATATTTCATGGCGTTGCCTTTTTACCAAAACGCCGAACCCGAATTTTGAATTATGTATCAAAAGCAGGCTGTTTCATGCTTTGGAATATACATACTTTGCATTCAAATGCTTTTAATGTATTTCTTTTATTTCTTTTGTATTTTATTCGGATTTTGTGTTTTATAACTCTGACCTCAAAGAATGTCGAATAAAGAAATGTTTTTCCCTTGTAGTATCTCAAAAGAAATCCAAGTCACTGATTATTAAGATTAATGACTGTTGATAACTTCAAGTCTTTTTACAAATTCGTATATCTGACTTTTTCGCTTTAAAATGAAAAGAAGACAAACGAACCCCTAATGAATAGTTATTAGAAATTAGAAAGATGTCATAATTGTTATTTTTATGAACATTATTTCACCTCACCGGAATATTTTAGTGCCTTGATTTGTCAAAAAACGGTGCTTTAATTGAGCATCAAATCACCCGGCTCTTCTCGCTTTTTCTCTCATATGAAGCTTAGTTATCGTAGTATTGGCCTGTAAATAGTTTTGGTCCAATAAAAAAACAAATAGAATATAGTGTAGAGGAGAAGAGAGAGGAGAAGAGAAGAGAGAGAGATAGAGTTTATTGCATTGTAAATAGAGAGTGGTTTAGGTTATCATAGTTGGTACAATTATTAGTAAACATATCGTTAAAAATTAAATGCTGGTTCCGGGTAGATTTGCATAGTGGAGTTTGCAAACATTATGCAGTGTTAGATGTATCGATACATTTGATATATTTGTACAATCGAATATATATATATATAATATACATATATATATATATATATATATATATATATATATATATATATATATATATATATATATATATATATATATATATATATATATATATATATATATATATATATGAAATGTATATATATATATATATATATATATATATATATATATATACATATATAAAGTATATATATATATATATATATATATATATATATATATATATATATATACATATATGTAAATGTATATATATATATATATATATATATATATATATATATATATATATATATACATTTACATAAATGTATATATATATATATATATATATATATATATATATATATATATATATATATATATATAATTGTGGGCATTAAAGGGTTGAGTAGCAAGAGCCCTTGAGGCCACGAACAGTCTATAGCAAAAACAAGAAAATCAGTCTTTTCTCTGTAGATATTAACCAAAGAATTACATTTTATGTATATATGTATTCTACACCAAAACTGAAAAATGCTGATACTTGCTGAATAATAGCTCGATGCGAAAAAAAAAATTACGAGAAAAGGAATTGATATATGCTGATTTTGACCATCTTGAGAGAGAAATGGGCGGAGATTTTTTTTTCGACAATTTTTCCCACATGAAATAAACAAACATGGGGGGAATAAAACAGAAACGGGTAGTTAATCGTACACGGACCGTGTAATATAATACAGGTGAAATTTTTATTGAAGACACGGAATAGATACACAAAATAACCATATGAATGATTATTAGAGACAGGAAAACGCTTCAGCGGTAGATCCAATATTAATAAAAGCATATGGGCACAATTCAACACGAAATAACGATGTCCGGCACACAATTTAAGAACTGGGCCAAGTTTCATTTAACTGTAATAACTTCAGCCGCACTGAAGTTCACTCGTATAAATAATCGTTTGAAAACGAAAGTTACCTTCGCTCAAGCTCTAGGGTCTTTGGAACCTAAAACGGGCCAAAGGGAAAGCAGGTGTGTGATCGGTGCCCCAGACACATTTTCTCAAACTTGGAAAAGTCCTCTGGGAATGATGATTCATCCTTAGTTTATGAACCGAAGCGTCTCGAGCATGGAAATGTCAGAGGGAATGTTAGGTGTCTTCACCGTACTATCTGTTCGAGTGTCTTTAGATTCGAAGACACTCGTGAAATTAACGTCAGATTCAAGAATTTTTACGAAGTTCAGTTTTAAGCAATTCAAGATCCTCTTAAAGCAGACAAAATAATAACTTATATGCTGTAATTCCCGTAGGGGGTTAGTGCCGTCAGTGCATCTCATTCGTTGCAATGTAGGCATTACTTAAGGTTCTTTGCAGCGTCCCTTCGGCCACTAGCTACAAATTCTTTCATTTCTTTTACTGTACCTCCGTTCACATTCTCTTTCTTCCATCTTACTGTCCACTCTCAACTAACAATGGTTTCAAATGCAACTGCAAGGGTTTCCTCCTGTTACACCTTTAAAATCTTTTGACTACCAATTTCGCTTTCAGAGCTCAATGACCTCATAGGTCCTAGCGGTTGGGTGTAGGCCAAAATTCTATATTCCATTCCATTCTATTCCATTCTTATTATACTGTAATTTCATAACGAAATACTAGATAACTTAGTTTTAAAATTCTGACTCATTTGAGGTAAGAACCTGCGGAATATAGAGAGGAATGTCGAGTTACTGTGTCCATAATATACATCGATGGTCCAAATCTTACTCAGCTGCTGTGTTTAAGAGCTAACTGCTGTACAGATTGCTGTCAACTTTACGATCATGACATTTAAACTTGCAACAATTGCTAAAAGAAATCACTGCAATGCTAACCCATTGTAGTTAAGACTTTTATCCTAACATCGGAAAATGCAAAGCGAACATTAATGATATTTCATTTATTATACTGAACACGTCAGCCTAGACTATCCAAAGGAAGAAATGCCCCACATGCGGAAATATTATTTGTTTTCTCTTATTACTAAACCTGATAACAGACATTTTTTTTCCAAACGCCCGATTTAGACATACAAAGACTTTTCTGACTTCAATCGGCTGCTCATAAATGCATAGGAGCACACCACCTAAACCCAGAAAATGGCTTTTCCATCTTTTGGTTGTATATCATGTCATGGCTTGATACAGATGTTTGTCCGGTCACGCCCCCCCCCCCCCCCCCACCCCACACACACACACACAAATCCACATAGTACTGAGGAAAGTAAAAAGCATGTCCTTTTTAAATGCACTTGGCATTAAAACTAAACGGATTTATATATTAATATCAGCAACAGTAAAACACTTACATAAAGTATATCCCAACCATGTTTACAATTATTGCACCTCGATGTAGTTAAAATTCTGCACACAGAAAGCATAAAACC
>NC_087210.1:22302964-22310464 GCF_015104395.2 Macrobrachium nipponense
AACAAAAGAACAGTGGCCAGAGAGATATGACAATGTATTTACGAACGGCAATTTCTATTGTATTCTCTTCATTTTTTCCACTAAATGAAGCTTGAAATGTTTTCATAACAATTAATCGGGTTATAATGATTTAGGGAAAAAATTACCTGTCAAGCGGAACTTTTTAATTTTGAATTTTAATATACGTTAAATTTTTAACACAATAGCATTATGACATTATACTATCCAGTGACTAGATATTTGACTGGAAAATCGGGCAAAAAATCATCATTTTGAAAGTACGAACAAGGAAATCCAAATGCCATCGCGTATATATTATGAAGATTGGATTTCATTATAAGGAAATAATAATAAAATCATTATACGTTACATCTTTACCGACACTGAAAACCGGACTTAAAGTAAAATATTCACGCGTGTCTCGAACCACACTGGAATATGTCAGAGAATGAATTCGGTGAGGCTGTTTTGAAATTTAGGAAGGCTTTTAACCATCTGTGGGATACAACAGCTATTATAGGAAGAGTACAGGAATGATACTTTACTTTACTACTTACATTTTTTGTTGACCTATTTTAGGCAAAAATAAATATAATAATAAATAAATAATAAAAATAAATAAATAAAGCACTGATGATATATAGAATGATTTTCAGTCTCGTTCGATGAGGAATTTCTCATAAAGATTTGTGAAGAGACTCAGAGAGCTTATGACTCTTCCGACGAAGCTATTCTACCTGCCCTGCTGTAAGCAGATTGACGATCACAGTACTACTAAATTTGCACAAACCCTTTCTCAAAAACATCGGTAAATAGATAGAACTCACCTTAAAGGAAAATCCTATTCAAAACATAAACTTATGATTATTAGTTCTGTGGAAAATCAATAGAAGAGCAACTAATCGACATTTTATGCATTAAGTCCAAAATCACGAATCTTCCACTTTCCTTAGGATATAATAATATTCGGCACTACCCTCCATCCCTCGGTAAAAAGAAAATTTCCAATATATGAGATTTCTGTAAAGTCTATTAAGTATCAGGTCTTGATGTTGACATTCAATTACATTCCTCGTGAGCTGCGGAGAGAGAGAGAGAGAGAGAGAGAGAGAGAGAGAGAGAGAGAGAGAGAGAGAGCGTAAGCCTTATAAAAATATTTTTCAAATGACTTGAGTTGGATAAAAAGCCGTGAACCCAATTTCTGGATAACTTTGTTCATTGGAAATAAAATATAATTCTTATTTTTATTTTCCCTTCAAATCTCGACAGACTGAAAAGACATTCGACTAGAAGAGTTTCATTTAATTTTGAATGTATCACACGTACACTGCCTAATTTCAAACATATCTTTGTTAACTCAGCATAGCAAATCTATAAAATCTGATAGCTCTGGAATTATTAACTTCCTGTGGATTTTTTTTTTTTTTTTTTTTTTGTACTTACAGTCAAGTTGACGTTTTCAAGTTACCCAGTGAGAAATTTTTAGTTTTTGTTATTTTTTCCTTCTCATTTCATTTGAAACTGTGAATGGCTACGGGAGCGGAGATTAGGTCATGTAGACAAGTCGCCAGTTTAGATTAGTAACTGTATTTGAAGGATACTTTTATCTCTTACTTTTCTTTGGTAGTGAGTATATTCTCTGTATTTGATTCGGCTGTTAATTTCTTCATCCACTGTAACCATTATTTTTTATTCTTATTATTAAAATTTCTCATCTCTCTCTCTCTCCTCTCTATCTCTCTCTCTCTCCTCTCTCTCTCTCTCTCCTTCTCTCTCTCTACTCTTATCCGATGCCTCGTTATTCCCCTAAAACGGTAGAAATGAGAATAATGCATGAAATAAGCCGTTCATAATTCCATCCATAAAATAATGGTAGGAACGTATTCATCCAAAATGATAATCATAAAAGATATAGGGATGAATTCTTTTAAGTGGAATTTTATATGTGAATGATGCATGCCCTGTGACTTTTCTTACTTCATTCCCGTGCATATAATGCGTCTACTACCATTATCTCTAAATGTAATCATTAGAAACGCTTGCATTTCATCAAATAAAAGCTTACATAAATCCAATTATATTTTTCAACTTATTTTTTATATTTTAAGCTCTTTGATAACTGTTCATTTATTGCATCTTGGTATCGAAGTTCCTCGTTGGACGAGTGGTTTACGTGCTCGCCTACCAATTAGGTAGTCATGAGTTCGATTACCCGCTCTGCCAATGTGGAATCAGAGGCATTTGTTTCTGGTGATTAGAAATTCATTTCTCGATATAATGTAGTTCGGATCCCACGGTAAGCTGCAGGTTCCTTTGCTAGGCAACCAATTGGTTTCTAGCCACGTAACAATATCTAATCCTTTGGGCCAGCCCTAAAAGAGCTGTTAATCAGTTCAGTGGTCTGGTTAAACTAAGATATATCATTGCTTAGTATTGAAATTAGCTATCATGTTTTCCGTGTTTCCATAGCACGTTTTTTTTTTTTTTAATAAAAACATCGGGATTTTAAAGCATACAAGAAGCCAGTCGAGTTATAAAAGGATCAGGGCAACAGAGTAAAATAAAACATCAAGAAACTTGAAAAACGTTCCTGGTTGATTGAAAGGGCCAAAGTAGATTGCCTGATAGATGTGTCCTTCTGTGCACCTGCTGGACAAAGGTGAGAGTAATACAATCTTATTAAAATTCTCTCTCTCTCTCTCTCTCTCTCTCTCTCTCTCTCTCTCTCCTTTATCCGATGCCTCGTTATTCCCCTAAAATGGTAGAAATGAGAATAATGCATGAAATATGCCGTTCATGATTCCATCCATACAATAAAGGAAGGAGAGAGAGAGAGAGAGAGAGGAGAGAGAGAGAGAGAGAGAGAGAGAGAGAGAGAGCTTTTATATCATTCCATTAGCTCTCTCGAATCAGAAAACTTTACCAGGTCTCAAATTCTACGATATTTTTGGTGAAAGGATTTTTAAAACGATGTAACTTTGATCAATGGATGCTGAGTCTTGGCAAGCAGCCAGCCCCTTGATTTAGAAATTTATGAGATGCGAAATACAACTGATAAGCGAGAATGTATTCGCAATAGGGTATAACTTACTTAGTGACATAGAAAGAACAGAACGAGAAACGACTTGCACACAAAATGGTAAAATACGAATAAAAACTTTGATCGACACGGGCACAGGAGAGAAAGGTTTTTCATTTTACGGCCGAGTTTAAGCGTTAGGAAGTAGCTCTTTGGTGCACCTGCTCTGTGCCTGAGAGAGAGAGAGATTAACTCTCGACGCCTAAAGGAATCCTTGATTTCTTTGATATATCTTTATGGCTAATGAAATGGATGTAAAAAATATGGGCCAGTTTGAATAACTTGCATCGATCTACACCCAAAATCATTTGAAAACTTTCCTTCTAAAAATAGCCTTTCCTTTCCTTTGGCATCACCTAGCAAAGATAAAAACTCGCTCTTCGATTCATTTTTCAAGTCGGAAAAATTGGGAAGGATTCCACCTTTCTATTTTTACGCAAGAAGACGAGAGAGAGAGAGAGAGAGAGAGAGGAGAGGAGAGAAAGAAAGTTACAAGGAGGTACACGGATTAGGATGTCTCAAGGACTTTTTAGTCCATCCGGAGAGACATCGAGTGCTTACTTATCTGTAGGAGCAGGTTTTTAATGTTCATTCGCAGTGTGTGTGTGTGTGTGTGAGAGAGAGAGAGAGAGAGAGAGGTCATTTGTGTATTCAACTGAATGAAAACAAAATAAATCTGTCAGATTCAAAGGGTTTGACGCTGGAATGTGCAGAGCCCAGAAGATTTATACCATAAAATACACGCCAGCTGAAAAAAACTTTCCGAACCCTTTCGATATTTGATTCAGTAAACAACTGATGTGTTCCATGAACCTACTTCAGAAATTAGCATAACCGGTGACATAAATTCATTTTATCTTAGATTAATCTCACTTTTAAATCAAGAGTGTAATAACCTACGAAATATGCCTAAATACGAAAAATATTTGCTGCAAGGTACAAAGATAGGCGGTAAGTGCTATCAATGCCAGAAAACGTGGTGGTGTTACAAATTTATATATGATATTTACGATTATTAGCACAAGCCGCCAGTTCAATTCTCAGGCATTCCATTGAGGGGTCAGAGATGTATATTTCTGGTGATAGAAGTTCCTCTCTACGCGGTTCGGAAGTCACGTAAAGCCGTTGGTCCCGTTGCTGAATAATCACTGGTTCCTTGCAACGTAAAAACACCATACAAACAAAACAAACGATTATTAGCACATCCACTGAGCATAGTTGAGTAATATTCCTAGTATCTGCTAAGCTTCAAGTGCTAACAATGCCAAAAAAACGTGAGTGGTGACGCATACACATTATACCCAAAATTATTATCACTTCCACTGTACATAATTCGGTAATGTTCTTATTGTCCTACTAATCGAAAAAAAAAAGAAAATTAAAAATGATAAAATAATGTAAAATGAAATGTGGGAAAAGTAAATGTGATAAAAGAGGCTGTTGGGTTACATTGTTCTTTAAACGAAATTTACAATTCATTTTGAGGAAAATGTTATATTTTATCCATAAAAATCGTTTTGGAGGACGTTACGGTTGACTATTTATTGTAGTTATACTTATTACCTAATAACCCATCTGGCGTTAATTCAGCTCACGTCGATGTGTGACGTCAGCGCAGATTTTAGATTCGAAATAAGAACAGAGGCTTCTATGAGATTCTCTTGCTCTCGTCTGTTGGGTGAAATGAGGTAGGGTGTTTCATTGATATTTCCACTGACACGGCATTAATCTATTACAGCAGTTCACTCTATCAGTGGATTACAGTGGAGAGTAACAGCGCGCTGCCATTATAAATTTATCGATACTTTCTTAACGTGATGTTTTATCGGGTATTTTTGAGGTAGATCAAACACGATGATTGACTACAGACGTTTTCTTTAATTCTGGATGCTAACGGTTTCTTATAACCCCGCAGTCACTCAAAACAACCGAAGTTTTCCTATGTATTTCAGGAGGTCTATAGACAACACTCGTTTATATCCTCTAAACTTTCTCCCTAATTCATTCGTAGGGCTTTTGAAACTGTAATGGTAAGTCATTTGGAAGGTCTTTTAGACCTCCACTTTAAATCATTTAAAAATTATTAGGACCGTCGTGTTAGGTCATTGGGAAAGGTTTTTTTAAGTCATTACTTAAAACAGATACATACTTGGTTTTGAATCTAAAGATGATGCAAAAAGGATTTCATTAATAATAGAAATACGCATTTAGAGAAAGTAGTGCTATTTATAGAATCATTTTATAGAACATATATAGTAACGGTCAGCTGTTTGCAGGAGTACTTGCGTAAAAAGGGCTTTTTATGCTCCTAAATAAAAGCGGAAGTAATCAAAATCCAGATATTCTGAGGAAATTTTACAACATAAGGAATAAAATGTCTTTACGCTGGTAAGATGAAATATGTAATGGTATATTTTACGAAGAGTAAAGAATAAAAAGAAGTACATTTTACATTTTATTTACCGACATAAATAATGAAGTTCAAAGGAGAGGATGAAGAAAGAGTTTTGTGCAAATTGATGACATTTTTGATGTTTATGTTGGAAAAGTAAATAGTGATATTGAGGTTTACCGAACGTTTTTTTATTATCATGCTCTCGTATACACACACTTGCTGTTGATATCAGCGCTGTAAAACGAAAGCACTGTCCTCTTGTCAAACATTTTATAGGACAGTTACAACATCGTCTCACTGATTGTACTTGGAAAAAGAGAAACATTGCTGTAGGTGTCATGGATGACAATAGTGAATTCAATATTTCCCTTTTCCACTTGGAAAATTCTTATTCATAATAGTCTAATGTCATCACAAACGCTGACAGTCTTGCACACGGAGGTACAAACAAACATAAGGAACTGCAGAGGTTAATTCCATTCTTCACGACAAGCTGTTTTTCTCTCCCCCATATATTTTCAGGCATTCTATTAGCCACGTGTGTGGTATCATAGCAAAGGCTTTCTTGTCGCCAAGCCATGCCTTGATAAGTTGGTTCTCTTCCTCTTACTATTCTTCATGACCATTTTGTGTGTCAGTAGCTGGTCTGTTGTGCATCTACACACTTCCTTTCTTTTGGGGAGATGGTGTTTGTATCCTCTAGGTAGTTGTATAGACTTTCACTGATGATACCTTTTAGTAACTTCTACATTATTGGTAGGCAAGTGATAGGCCTGTAGTTACTTACTATATTTCCCTTGTTCTTGTCTGTTTGTACTGAGGATGTTTTCCCTGTGGTCATCAATTTGGGTGCATGGTGGTTTGTGATACAATGCTGGAGTTGTTCTGTTATTCGTGGGTGTAAGGCCGTGAAGTCTTTGAGCCAGTATTCATGGACGTCATCGGGACCTGGGGCTTTGCAGTTGGGCTTTTTCTTTAGCTGGTGTCTGATTGTGTCTGTCGCGATCTCGGTGAATCTTTGTTTTAGTCTTCTCGTTTCTTCTGCCTTATTATTTTCATATTATTATTATTGAATATCTAGTTATGTTAATAGTATAATGCAAATTGAAACAATAGGGAATTACGAATAGAGACGAAATTTAATTGGACAATGTCATTTGATATATGGCCCGTAATTGTTCTAACCAGAAAATCTAACAATACATCTGCCACAGACATCCCCAAAGCACCACCATCTTGAAATCAGGAATCAAAATCAGCCTATATAAGACTACGGTGTTCTAATATCGAAGGAATCTTATGAATGCCGTTCTCCTGAATTGCAAATTTGAGGAAGGAATTCCGCCCCAGGAGGCTGGAATGGGTCAGGGTAAGGGGACGGAAGCAAACGCCCCAATCTACGCTTTGTAAGACGAATTATTGTAATCTAGCAGCGTGTGATGGATACGAATCAAAGGGATGTTCCACACGAGGTACCCGCCAGGAAGAGGCAACCAATTTCACACCACCCGAAGGCAGGTGATAAAGGACAAGCAACTTCAGAGGAAAAGGAGGAGGCGGAGGCAAGTGAAGATGAATAACATGACTAGCATAAAGGAGGATATGATAACTGCATGGATGTTGCCTGTCATGACGGTTTTGTAGGGAGTTCACGCCCTCGTTTTTTGCAACATTTTAAATTGTTCAGTTTTTTTTTTTTATTTCGATGTGATGGCAGGTAATCCTTCCGAGAAATAATATTTGCTGCTATTATGAATTTTTCGAAAACTATCCCATTCGTCCAGTTTAGTCTTATGTACGCTTTATGCAAAATTATTGACCACGTGGAATATAATCGTTATCATTATTCCAATCATTGTATTTACTTCTTTTGGTTTTAATTAGGCCGTACACTTCTGCGAAAGGGCGAATATCCGGTAATACTCTTTCCGTTATGTGCAAATGTCTCACTCGCATTCCTCTCCCTATCACAATCTGAATTTCCAGTATGTTTCCAAGTAGAGACGGCACGAGCAAGGAATTTCTG
>NC_087210.1:22315877-22323377 GCF_015104395.2 Macrobrachium nipponense
TATACTGTACTGCATAAAATTTCTAAGTTAATGTTGTTATATTCCTTAATGCGATATCCGAAAAGTCACTATTGATTTTGAAGGCACCTTTGATTATAAAACTATGTTGTAAGATCAAGGATATAATCAGTTACGATACCAAGTTACTGTGATATGATTTTACTCAAAGTGGTTAATAATAATCATGTCAAAAATCTTGATGATATTAACAGTGTGCATGATATTGGTATTAATATCTTCGTCATATATTCATCAAGATCTTTCAATGATCTGCAATAATGTCATTTGATTCATAATGCCATATCAATTGTATATATTATTACCGTCTTAGTTTTTCTGTTTAAATGAAAGATAAAGAAAAGTTGAAGAGATTACCATCATTATCTCATTGTTAATCCTTTTGTTGATTATGGAATTGGAATTATTAGTCTTATAGACAGCCACGCTTAGATAGTAAAATGGGATTAATCTCCTGCAAATCCTATAATCCAGTCTTTAGCATGTTTTAGCCTTTCATATTTCGTAACAAAACTGCCATAAGGGAATATACCGTATCGTTTCGCTCCGGCGGTTTTAGCCTTCCACAACCAAACTTTTCCATTAGAAATAAAAAAAATAAAAAAATGCTCAATCGAGAAACCAGCTAAATTTCTTCGTGAAAGTTTTGCATATCTTTGTTTAACAAGAATACTGAGCTCATGAACAGATCTCCTAGGGCTGGCCTAGCAACGGGATCTGCAGTTTATTTTGGTATCCGAACCACATGATATCGAGAAATGAATTTCTAATCACAAGAAATAAATTCCTCTGATTCCACGTTAGCAGAACGGGGAATCGAACTCGGACTACCGAATCGGTAGGCGAATACGTCACCCATTCATCCAACGAGGAACTTCCTTCTGTAAAAGGCTTCGGATATAAATATCACATTATGATAAATTTTTCTTTCACAAAAACACATTTCCATGGAAAATGAAAAGCATTTAAGCAAAATGGGAGATTTAAAACTTCATACATTTCCGGATACGTCAGAACCAAGGTAGGGTCCCTGCATAAGAAAAAGCCTGTTTCTCTAATGCTACATTACATATGTATATCGATATAGTAGATTTACATCACCCATGCATCTGATATCTTGGCCAGTCCCCTACGACGCTCCTGATTGGCTGTTGATAAGTCAGTCACAAGGCTAGAAACTCTGTCTCCAGCCCTGTCACTGGCTTATCAACAGCCAATCAGGAACGTTGTAAGGGACTGGCCTAGACATCAGATGCACAGGTGATGTGAATCTACTATAGTGCCAGTGGGTATTAGATCCTTATTCCTGCTTAAAAATCCTAATTTTGCAGCCATTTAACTATTTAATCCTCTTCCCTCTAGGCAAACATACTGTAACCCATCTTTCTCTTCTCACAAACCCTTTTTCTAATTACACTAATTCTTACATTAAAAGCAAATTGGCGGCTATTAATAAAAAGTCCGCGTATTACTGCATTAATTCAATATATGGTTTTTCTCTTATTATATTTTCAAAAATATAATAGGCAAAGTAGATGTGAAACTTTCACCACTCTCGAAATTGTTTTGATGTTTAAGTTAGTTTTAGACTTAAGTTGTTCTCAAGTGATTCACGAAGTACTTAAATTTTAATTTTTGTGTATACTATAACGGTAATCCTGGTAATGAAAACTCTATAACTGATCCTCAGTTAGATATTTTGACGGCAATCATGTGTTATGAGAAAGTGCAATAACCACCATGTATTACATTATTTATATTCATTAATAATGAAATTTATAGTGCTTTGTGATCATGATATAATTTATTTGGCTGTGCTTTCTGTATATATATATATATATATATATATATATATATATATATATATATATATATATATATGTGTGTGTGTGTGTGTGTGTGTATATGTATGTAAGTATGTATGTAGTATGTATGTATGTATATATATATGAGTGTGTGCATTTATATATATTAGTTGGACGTATATATATATATATATATATATATATATATATATATATATATATATATATATATATATATATAATATATATATATATATATATATATATATATATATATATATATATATATATAATATAATTATATATATATATAATGTGACCTTAGAATCCGTAATTTAATGAGTCATTTCAACGCACTGCGAAAGAAAGCGTGTAATTGTCTTACACCTTTTGAATGGTGTAATTGGATTCATCGGCGGTGAAACAAATGGGAAAATGAACAGACTATAGTAGTTTGTGTTTGAGTCGTTGATCACGTGATCGAAGCCTCAGGAGGTTTTCCAGTCCATGAGTCTCTTGTGAAACATAGCATTTGTTAAGGGAGATTTAGTGGAGCGGAATGCGCACATTTTCCGGGGTGTCCGTTTTTATAAGTTCAATATTGAATCGGCTATTGATATTTTTCCAGGTCGGGAATGTATCGTGAAACGTGTGGTTCGGGAGAGTGGGTTGTGGAGAAGCGCAAGATTTAGTTTAGCATTTTTAATTTCTTCGGGTGGAAAATCGGTACGAGATCTACTGACCAATAGCGTTTCCGTGTATCTATCTCTCTCTCTCTCTCTCTCTCTCTCTCTCTCTCTCTCGTAACCTTTACAATAATTCGCCCCGTATCACAGTAGTGCTTACGGGCAACTTAATTTCTTATAATTTTTGCATCATTGGAATACTGATCATTCTTGTTTTCTAACCCAACAACCTTATTTGCTTATACTAGAAATAATATCGGACCAAGAACAGTAACTTGTGGAACGCTAGAGATGTTGGTAAATTTTTTTTTAATTGCTCTCAAACCGTCGGATGCTTCAGAAAACCAAAACCCTGAGATAATAACGCATGTTACGAAATATATAAACGAGCTTTATGTATCTCATATTTTGTTTAATATATATGAATTACAGCCTATCTTCCACCTCTTTTTCGCTCATCTCTCGTCTCAAAATAAAAAATTAATCTTACTTTCTTGCTGTATCTTTAATGAAACCTTCCACCCACAATCTTCAGATAGCAAACACGTAAGTAAAGGAAAAATCGGGACGGCCATTCTGAATTCATTGCACCTTGTCCTTCCTCATAACTTTCTTCGTATCCCTGTTACGCCGTTAACACCACAGACAGCCCTCCCTGAAGCTTGACTGTTTTCATGCATATTTCATTCCGTTAGATTTTTACCAAAACGCCGAACGCGACTTTTGAATTATGTATCAAAAGCAAGTTGTTTCATGCTTTCGAATATATATGCTTATCATTTAAATGCTTTTAATGTATTTCTTTTATTTCTTTTGTGACCTCAAACATGGGGGGAATAAAACAGAAGCGGGTAGTTAATAGTACACTGACAGTGTAATATTATTTAGGTGAAATTTTTAGAAAACACGGAATAGATACACAAAATAACCATATGAATGATTATTAGAGACATGAAATGCTTCAGCGGTAGATGCAATATTAATAAAAGCATAGGGGCACAATTCAACACGAAATAACGATGTCCGTCACACAATTTAAGAACTGGGTCAAGTTTCATTTAACTGTAATAACTTCAGCCGCACTGAAGTTCACTCGTATAAATAATCGTTTGAAAACGAAAGTTACCTTGTCTCAAGTTCTTGGGTCTTCGGAACCTAAAGCAGGAGTGTGAACGGTGCCCAGACACATTTTCTCAAACTTGGAAAAGTCCTCTGGGATGATGATTCATCCTTAGTTCATGACCCGAAGTGTCTCCAGCATGGAACTGTCAGGGGAATGTTAGGTGTCTTCACCGTACTATCTGTTCGAGTGTCTTTAGATTCGAAGACACTCGTGAAATTAACGTCAGATTCAAGAATTTTTACGAAGTTCAGTTTTAAGCAATTCAAGATCCTCTTAAAGCAGACAAAATAATAAATTATATGCTGTAATTCCCGTAGGGGGTTAGTGCCGTCAGTGCATCTCATTCGTTGCAATGTAGGCATTACTTAAAGTTCTTTGCAGCGTCCCTTCGGCCCCTAGCTACAACTTCTTTCATTCCTTTTACTGTACTTACGTTCATATTCTCTTTCTTCCATCTTACTGTCCACTCTCTCCTAACAATTTTTTCATAGTGCAACTGCGAGAGTTTCTTCCTGTTACACCTTTAAAACCTTTCGACTACCAATTTCGCTTTCAGCGCTCAATGACCTCATAGGTCCTAGCGCTTGGCCGTAGGCCAAAATTCTACATTCCATTCCATTCTGTTCCATTCTTATTATACTGTAATTTCATAACAAAATACTAGATAAATTAGTTTTAAAATTCTGACTTATTTGAGGTAAGAACCTGCGGAATATTGAGATGATTGTCGAGTTACTGTGTTCATAATATACATCGATGGTCCAAATCTTACTCAACTGCTGTGTTTAAGAGCCGATTCCGATTCTAGTTACGTCATTGGTATATCGGTGATAACTGCTTTACAGATTGCTGTCAACTTTACGATCATGACATTTAAACTTGCAACAGTTGCTAAAAGAAATCACTGCAGTGCTAACCCATTGTAGAAGAAGACTTTTATCCTAACATCGGAAAATGCAAAGCGAACATTAATGATATTTCATTGATTATACTGAACACATCAGCCTAGACTATCCAAAGGAAGAAATGCCGCACATGCGGAAATATTATTTGTTTGATCTTATTACTAAACCTGATAACAGAATTTTTTTTTTTCCAAACGCCCACATATAGACATACAAAGACTTTTCTGACTTCATTTGGCTGCTCATAAATGCATAGGAGCACACCACCTAAACCCAGAAAATGGCTTTTCCATCCTTTGGTGGTATATCATGTCATAGCTTGATACAGATGTTTGCCCGGCCACGATCACACACACACACACACACACACACCCACACACACACACACACAATCCTTTTAACCACTTTACATTAAAACTAAACTGATTTATATATTAATATCAGTAATAGTAAAACACTTACATAGAGTATATCACAACCATGTTTACAGTTATTGTACGTCGATGTAGATAAAAAACTGCACACAGAAAGCGTAAAATCCAAATGCAGGCGGTAAAATGCTGAATATGGATGGAAGAGGTTAAAAAAGAGAAACGAAAAGGAGTGGAAATAAAGATAAGCTTGAGACATGGGCATAAATCCCTTTGGGTATACATGGGATTTCAGGAGAGCTCGTGACTCTATTGCTTCCCCATCCGAATACCTCTGCTGTTCTATCTCTTTGCCATCCTGGCATTTCGGTAAAGCTTAGACCAAACGCCATCATTTATATGTAGATCTCGGGAAGAGAAATGAACGGAGAGCGTTGATAGTTGCGCCGAGGACGTGAGGAAGTCGAGGGATTTTACGGGGAATAGAACGGTGTTTGAAGGTCCCGTAGTATCGTCAGTGCACCTCACGCAGTGTACTGTAGACATTACTTAAGGTTCTTCGCAGCGTCCTTCCACCCCTCCCTGCAACCCCTTTCATTCCTTTTACTGTACCTCCATTCATATTCTTTCTTCCGTCCTGCTATCCACCCTCTCTTAACAATTGTTTCATAGTGCAGCGAGGTTTTCCTCCTGTTGCGCATTTCAAGCCTTACTATTCTCAATTTCCCTTTCAGAGCTGAATGACCTCGTAGGTCCCATTACTTGACCTCTGGCCTAAATTCTATATCCCATTCCATTCCTTATTTCGAGGATGAAGGAAGAATTTCTGCTAATGAAAGGCAGAGAAGCATAGTGATGGATTCGCATTAAAGGCCTAGACATTCAAGGAGCGAGGAAAATTAACTTTTGTGATTGAGTGACAAAACCTGACCTTCCGATGATTTCATTGCTGAAAGACACCAAGACAGTGGAAGATTGAAATAAGTTCCTTCTTGGTCTACTGACAAGATGGCGTGAAGTAATAGGCAGCTCGTTTAGTAATTATAATAGATAAATTTTGTCTTTTAAAATGTGCCATTTCACCTCCCAGGGGTTGGCACAGAGTGAAATCAGCAACAATGGTTACTGCTATGTAACTACTTTTAACTGTTTAATTATGGAAGAACCATAAAACAGAACACTTCTCAATACTAGCCGCTTCATTCACCTAAAAAGAATGATCATCAGCTGATCATCAAATCCTCTTATGCACACTGCACCCACTTCTTGGGTGTTAATAACTAAAGTAAGAAAAATAACTGCATATGAACGACATCGGAAATTACGAATTCCGTTTTGTTACCGGACATCAGACCGGAGAGATTACAGGAAAAAAGGGAGTCAGCACAGTAATGTCTGGATAAAAGGGACAGTCAGCAAAGTAGTACCTGAGTAAAAGGGACAGTCAGCACTGTTACACCTGGGCATAATGGACAGTAACATCTGGATAAATGGGACAGTCAGCAAAGCAATAAAAGGGACAGTCACCACAGTAATCCTTGGATATAAGGGACAGTCAGTACAAGGTCGTGCAAAGTTTTTTTGAGTTCTTTAGAGTTTTCCCTGGCAGCGCCGGGTTATTCAGCTAATATATATATATATATTATATATATATATATATATATATATAATATATATATATATATATATATATATATGGTATGTGTTCTCGTTAATGATGTTCTCATTCTTAAGGCTGCGGAGAAATCTATTGATCTTGTCTTCTATTCAAAAGATGGTCTGATAATTAGGGAGACCAACTTCTTCAAATTTAGTAGGGTCATTTAAGATTTGGGAGTAAGGGCGAACTTAGCGCACATCACATTCTCATCCAGATCAAAAGAAATTGGTCTCCCTAATTATCAGACCATCTTTAGAATAGAAGACAAGATCAATAGATTTCTCCGTAGCCTTAAGAATGAGAACATCATTAACGAGAACACATACCATGATCTTTTTGTTACAGGTTCCTCTTTTGGAATTTTGTACGGTCTACCCAAAGTCCACAAACCCAACGTCCCCCTTCGCCCTATCTTGGCCTCCTTTAGAACTCCAAATTACAAATTGGCTAAATTTCTTGTTCCCCTATTGGAGCCCCTGACCACTAATAAGTATACTGTATCTAACTCTGAACAGATTAAACAACGCATTCTTCCACAAGATTCGGACCTTTTCATGGCAAGCTTCGATGTGGAGTCGTTATTCACTAATATACCGGTTAGAGAAACGATAGATATAATTTTGGACAAACTTTTTCCCACCTCTGATTCATTGTATCATAGTTTTAGCCGCTCCCTTTTTAAGATGTTTTTAGAACTGGCCGTGCTGGACACGGCTTTTATTTTTAATGGTGTGCTTTTCAGACAAATAGAGGGCATGGCCATGGGTTCTCCTCTCGGACCTACGTTCGCCAACATCTTCATGTGCTCCCTGGAGGAGCGAATACTCGATGAGTGCCCCTTAGCCTATCGCCCCCTATTCTATGCTAGATATGTTGATGACACTTTTATTCTGTTTAAACAAGACTACGATGCTGAACGCTTCTTAGAATTT
>NC_087210.1:22328377-22330877 GCF_015104395.2 Macrobrachium nipponense
CATGAAATAAGCCGTTCATAATTCCATCCTTACAATAATGGTAGGAACGTATGCATCCAAAATGATAATCACAACAGTTATAGGGATGAGTTCTTTTAAGTGGAATTTTATATGTGAATGATGCATGCCCTGTGACTTTTCTTACTTCATTCCCGTGCATATAATGCATCTACTTACCATTATCTCTAATTTTAATAATTAGAAACGCTTGCATTTCATCAAATAAAAGTTTACATAAATCTAGTTATATTTTTCAACTTATTATTTTTTATATTCTAAGCTATTTGATAACTGTTCATTTATTGCATTATAGTTAGAATCGAAGTTCCTCGTTGGGCGAGTGGTTTACGTGCTCGCCTACCAATTCAGTAGTCTTGTGTTCGATTCCCCGCTCTGCCAATGTGGAATCAGAGGCATTTGTTTCTGGCGATTAGAAATTCATTTCTCGATATAATGTAATTCGGATCCCACAGTAAGCTGTAGGTCCCTTTGCCAGGTAACCAGTTGATTCTTAGCCACGTAAAAATATCTAATCCTTTAAGCCAGCCCTAGGAGAGCTGTTAATCAGCTCAGTGGTCTGGTTAAACTAAGATATATCATTAGTTAGTATTGAAATTAGCTATCATATTTTCGGTTTTTCCATTGCACGCTTTTTTTTTTATGAAAAATTCGGGATTTTAAAGCATACAAGAAACCAGTCGAGTTACAAAAGGATCAGGGCAACGGAGTAGAAGGAAAACATCAAGAAACTTGAAAAACGTTCCTGGTTGATTGGAAGTGCCAAAGTAGATTGCCTGATAGATGTGTCCTTCTGTGTACTTGCTGGACGAAGGTGAGAGTAATACAATCACCCTTGCAAGAGAGAGAGAGAGAGAGAGAGAGAGAGAGAGAACTTTTATATCATTCCATTAGCTCTCTCGAATCAGAAAACTTTACCATGTCTCAAATTCTACGATATTTTTGGTGAAAGGATTTTTAAAACGCGTGTAATTTTGATCAATGGATGCCGAGTCTTGGCAAGCAGCCAGCCACTTGATTTGGAAATTTATGAGATGCGAAATGCAACTGATAAGCGAGAGTGCATTTACAGTAGGGTAAAACTTACTTAGGGACATAGAAAGAACAGAACAAGAAAAGACTTGCACACAAAATGGTAAAATACAAATTAAAACATTCATCTATCTATACGAAGAGAGCAGAGAAAGGTTTTTCATTTTACGGCTGAGTTTAAGCGTTAGGAAGTAGCTCTTTGGTGCACCTGCTCTGTGCCTGAGAGAGAGAGAGAGAGAGAATGATAATTCTCGACGCTTAGAGGAATCCTTGATTTCATTAATATATCTTCAGGGCTAATGAAATGAATGTAGAAAAATATGGGCCAGTCTGGATAATTTGGCATTGATCTACGTCCAAAATAATTTTACAACTTGCCTTCCAAAAATAGCCATTCCTTTCCTAGTAAAGATAAAACTCGCTCTTCGATTCATTTTTCAAGTCGGAAAAAATAGAATTCATTAAACCTTTCTATATTTACGCAAGAAGACGAGAGAGAGAGAGAGTTACAAGGATTAGGATGTCTCAAAGACTTTTTAGTCCATCCGAGGAGACATCGTGTGCTCACTTATCTCTAGGAGCAAGTTTTAATGTTCATTCATAGTGAGAGAGAGAGAGAGAAAGAGGTCGTTGGTGTATTAAACTGAATGAAAAAAAATATAAAGCTGTCAGATTCAAAGAGTTCGGGGCTGAAATGTGCAGAGCCCTATACATATATACCATAAAATAACTCGCCAGCTAAAGATTTATATGCCATTAAAGCTTGGTTACACAAACCTTCTTTCCGAAATCTTTCGATATTTGATTCAGTGGCTGATAGATGTGTTCCCATAAACCAGCTTCATAAATTAGCCTAAACGGGTGACATAAATTTGTTTATCTTAGACTAATATCGCTTTCAAACCACGAGTGTAATAAACGACGAAATATGCACAAATACGAAAAATATTTGCTACTACGTACAAAAGCTAGGCGGTAAGTGTTAACAATGCCAGAAAACGTGGTGGTGTGACAACACATTTATATAATGATATTCACGATTATTAGTACATCCACTGTACATAGTTGGGTGATAATCTTAGTATCTACTAACCTATAAGTGCTAACAATGCCAAAAAAACGAGGTGTCGTGGCACATTTACATATATCCAGGATTATTATCACTTCCACTGTACATAATTCGGCAAGGTTCATATTGTCCTACTAATCTAAGAAAATGAAAATTAAAAAAGATTAAATTAAATGTGAAATGAAATGTGGGAAAAGTAACTGTGATAAAAGAGGCTGTTTGGTTACATTGTTCTTTAAACGAAATTTACCATTCATTTTGAGGAAAATGTCATATTTTATCCATAAAAATCGTTTTGGGAAACGTCACAATTGAATATATATTTTATTTATACATATTACCTTTAAACCCTCCTGGCGTTAATTCAGCTCACGTCGTTGT
>NC_087210.1:22338377-22343125 GCF_015104395.2 Macrobrachium nipponense
TTTGCTCATTAACTTTCATAAACTTAAAGCCAATTTCTCAAAAGTGGAAACTCTACGTAAAATGTAAATTATGAAAATATAACTCATTTGAATTTTGTGTTTAGTTTCGCAAATGTTACACGGAAAATATCCAGGGATTTTGATATTATTAGTGTTCGACTATTATATCCAATAAGCTCTGAGGTTTTTCATGTCATTTACTTGATAATTTATAAATCTATATTTATAAAACTTTATTTATATGAACCTTCCTCAAAGCATTGTACTCTCTCTCTCTCTCTCTCTCTCTCTCTCTCTCTCTCTCTCTCTCTCTCTCTCTCCCTCCCTCTCCCTCTCTCTCTCTCAAGATTGAATGTACAAATAGTTGAGGATGAAGAAGAAGAGGAAGAGGAAGAAAAGAAGAAGAAAAAGAAGAAGAGGAAAACGGAAGAGAAGTAAACAAAATGAAATGACAGAAAAAAATAAGGAAAACAAAGAACAAGATAAAAGTATGGATGCAGAGATACTCATTGATACTACATATGAGGCAATAAAGCAGCATACCTACGAAGAAATAAATTACGATATGACAACAGAAAAGCAATCCCGAAGATGGCTCTACCCAGATCTATACAAGACGGGAAAGAGGAAAAAATAGACAAGAAAGAGAAAATCTGCAACCTTTTGAAAAGAGGGAATTGCAGATTTGGAGAAAGATGTTACTACAAACATCCTAAGATATGTCAAAAACTATGAAATATATGGTAAATGTGCATACTTAGATGGATATGGGGTGAGTTGCAGAGATCTGATCCAAAAATATGTAAAAATCTAAAAGAAGGAAAAGGATGTAAGTTCGACAAAAATGCAAATATATGCACCCTGTAGCCATGAATCATAATCAAATAAATAACCAACCAGTAATAAAATCCAAAATAAGAAAGAAACAAATAAAGAGAGAAATCAAGAATATCAGGTAAAAGAGAAAAGCAAACCACCAATGAGATATGCAGAGGTGTCAGCAAAAAAATTAAAAAATTACAAAGCATCAGCTCCGAAATTCTACTCAAGAGATAACAACTGTATTTATTATGCAAGAGGATATTTGCAGAAACGGAGAAAATTGCAGATTCAGACACAAAATTAATAATTATGATGAAGGAAGATCAAATATTATGGAAAAGTTTGGATTTTTTTAATGTCAGAATTTCTGGAAATGAAGAAAAGAACAACATACCAGAACAGGAAAGAGACATGGGAAAATCCTTATTACTACCAGTATTAAATGAAGGAGAAAACACGCAAACCATCATAGTGATGAATGCGCAGGGTTTAGGTTACGAGGTAACTCAAAAAGAAAAATAGAGTACTTAGAAGAACTAACCCAAAATGAAAAGAAAATAGATATAATGATAAGTGAAAGCTGGTATTCCCAAGAGACTGGGAATGATGATCAAATAAAAGGGTTCCAAACTTATAGATCAGATAGAAAAAATAGGAATCAAGGGGGAACCGCAATATATGGGAAAGACAAAAAACAAGGAAAAATATATGAGAAAATATAGTAACTCAGAATGTGAACTAATAGCGGTAGAATTTGAATCTGAAAAATTGATGAACATAGTAATATATAGACCTCCTAATACTAAAGAGTTTGACTTAATAATTGAAAAATTGGATGATATATGTAGAAATCACAAGGACTGGACTATTCTCCTATCTGGTGACTTCAACTTTCCTTTCGTAGAATGGAAAGAACGAATAGGAGATTGTGGTTGTACTTATACATATAAAAAAGAGAGTAAATAGTAGTGCAGAAGATAAGAGGCAATTTGAAAAGCTATTAGATATGCTACTAGAAATACAACATTCAACAAATAAATCACCTGCCAACAAGAAAAGGAAATACTTAGACCTAGTATTTGTGGAACGAGATGAAATATGTTAAAGAAATAATAGTTTTTATAATGCGAGTATTTCAGACCATAATGTCATAGAATTAAACAGTTCATTCCAAAGCAAGTGAAATAGAGATAAGCAAGAAATGAAAAAGTGGGAAGGATATGGAAAATACAACTTCTACAGTAAAAATATAAAATGGTCAGAAATTAATGAAGAATTAAACAAAGATTGGGATAACATTTTCGTAAGTGATGACATAAGGGTAAATACGGAGATATTATATAAAATATTGGAGAAAATAGTGGAAAAATATATACCGAAGAAGAAAGTAAACATCATTCATGCATACCAAGAGACAGAAGGATCTTGTTCCAGAAAATCAGAAAGTGAAAAAAAGGTCTTGCAAAAGAAAAAAATGCATGGAAAGTTATAGAACTAAAAAGTAAGATAGAAAATGCAGAACAAAAGATTATACAATTCAAAAGAAAATGAAAAACGGGACTTGGAAGAAAAAAAAACCCTATTAAATATCAAGCAAAAACCCCAAACTATTATACTCATATTGCGAAGAAGATGAACTAAAGAAGAATAGAAATAGGAGGCCGGCCCTCTGAATTGAATTTGGAAGGGGATTTAACGAATGAAAAAAAAAAGAAAAAAAAGGAAATTTGCAACATTCTGGCAGAACGATATAAGAAAGAGAATTCACCCCTAGAATAGATAATGAAGATAATTTATTAGAAGATAAGGGGTAAGGATGAAAATAGTGAATATTTAAGCTGACATAGATATTTAATGAAGGCTGATATTTGTGCAGGCTTATTAATGAATTAATTAAAAATGGAGCTGCTGGCAGGGCCTGATTTGGAATTCCATGCTATTTTTGTTAAACAAAGAAATAAGTTCATTCATAATCAGCAAAGCCACCTTGCAATATATTAAGACAAAGTTGGTAGATACATGGCAAGATATATGATGAGTGCCACAAATTAGCATATATTACGCCCTACCCCTAACTTTCAAAGTGGATCAATGAACTAGAGGCAAGTAAATTAATAGGCCTGTTGAGTCTTAACATCACATATTAATGAAAGTGTATGAAAGGTGTATGAAGAAAAATAAAAATTTATGAAAACATTTAATAAAAAATAATTTGTTTAATAAAGGACCAACATGGTTTTCGTACCCCGGAAAAAGTACACACAAACCCAACTGTTAGTCCACCGTGAGGAAACATATTTCAAAATATGGGAAAACGCGGAAACTGAAAACAGATATGGTTTTATTTAGACTTTGCAAAAGCTTTTGATAAAGTAGATGACCATAAATATTTAGGCGGAAAAAAAATTAGAAAACACAACTATCGTGGATCAAAGTTAGGAAGATGGTTTAAAAGAATTTTTACACAACAGAAAACCAGATAGTTATTGCAAACGAACGACGACAATCCGATGAAGCCAAGGTAATATCCGTTGGTGCCGCAAGGGTACGGTGTTCGCTGCAATACTGTTTTCCTTATTATGATTTTGAAGACATAGACATAATGTTAAGGATTCGGTATGAGTAGTTTTCGCAGATGGACACCCAAGAATAGGTTAGAGAAAGGAAACTTATCTTTGTGATGAAGAATAGGAACGCTCTATCAATGGGACCTTAACAAAGTATATGAATTGGGCAGAGGTAAATATGATAGGTATTTAACCTCTGATAAATTTCAATCACAAATTAAATTGAGGGAGACAGGGAAAGAAAGAAAGCTGATATGCATATAAGGGGACCTATTAATAATGAAGACCGATCACAAAAACTTAAGGAAGCAGTTAAAGACCTTGGTGTGATGATGAATAGGAACATGTTATTTCAAATGATCAAATAGCAAACTCTGTTTTGGGCAAAATGTTTAAAGCAAAAATGGGAAATGTTTGTTTACGGGAACACTGTTCAAAACAAGAAAAGCTGAACAACCAATGATTTATGCTTTATAAAACAATGTTCGTAGTCCACTTGAATATTGCAATATTGACATATGGTACCCCACACTATCAAAAGGATATTGCACAAATAGAGAGGTGGTACAAAGGTCCTTTACAGCTAGCAATTAAAGAATAAGTTTAAGGGACCTAGACTAACTGGGAAAGACTACAATTTTCTTTAAAATTTTCATATGTCCTTAGAAAGGAGACGAGAACGCTACATGATAATTCAGGCATGGAAACAGATAGAAAGGAATATGCAGAAAATATCATGGAACTAAAAATATCAGAAAGAAGCAAGCAGAGGTATGATTAATAGTGCCCCCAAACTATACCAGGAAAAATAAAGGCAAAGCACACAGGACATTAATCCACTACTCCACCAGCAATCGATAATGCAGCGTCTATTTCAATGCGTTTGCCAGCTATCTGAGGAATATATCAGGAGTGAGCGTAGATGTGGTTTTAAGATAAAAGCTCGACAAATATCTAAACTGGCATCCCAGAATCATCCAAGATTTGGAAGAAATGCAAAATATACCCGGAAGATGTACTAGCAACTCTCTGGGTAGAACATTAGAGGTGCCTCACACTGAGGGGACCTGGGCCAACCCGAACAAGATGTAAGGTCTGTAAGGTAACGGGTAACGGTCTCTCTATGTATATTGTATTGGTAAATATGTGGAGCCCGTCTTTCATGCTAAGATATGGAAAATTACATTGGGCAATCATTAGTACCGTATTATTGTAAAAATATATCTCATTTCTCTTGTAAATTGTGGATACTAAACATGTAATTCTACTATAATTACCATGCAATAGTATTTCGAACTTTTGCGTATTTATATTACATACAAAATGTTAATAAATGGAGCAGTTGTTATTTCCGTAATA
>NC_087210.1:22343625-22365245 GCF_015104395.2 Macrobrachium nipponense
TGCACTGACGGCACTAACCCCAGACCACGGAGAAATAAATTTCCAGATTGCATTATTCCACTCTCATACCAACGTTCACTGCTCCATCTTTCTAGTAATATTTTCGGTCGTACTGGTGCGGTTCGAAAATAGTAATGAATGCAAAGCCACCAAAATGTTAGATTGCCTGTTACCTGCTATTCCGAGATGTCACCTGATGTTGAAACGTCAGTGGTCCAACAGAAGCGTGTACTATTCTATTCTTTTAAAACATCCGGGCATGTGTCCTTTCTTTGATTCTAACTTCATTGTATTTTTCAGAGAAACATCTTTTATGTTTAAATAATCCCATTTGACAAATCATCAGGTCAAAAATAAAGATTTTAATTTTAATTAAGAAAGCGTAAAAATCTAATGTCTGCACGAATAAAAACATTACACCTCTATAATATATATTTATATGTATATATATTATATATGTATATATATATATATATATATAGTATATATATATATATATATATATATGTGTGTATATATATATATATATATATATATATATATATATATATATATATATATATATATATATATATTATAGAGGTGTAATGTTTTATTCGAGCAGACATTAGATTTTTACGTTTTTTAAATTTGAATAATGTTTTCTGTCTTTAACGCCGACATTTTCTTTGATTAAGTTGGAAAATGTTGAGCTATGTGGGACATGAGTCCAGATGATTATGACAAAATAGTAAAGTAAAAGTGTTGGGAGGAGCCAGTTGAAATTATCTCCAATTCAGAAGAACCAAAGAAAAAAATCGTAGTTAAGTTATCTGCTTTTTACTTGAATTTTAATTTCTAAATTTATATTTTCACATTATATCAGTTTATATCTTCGACCTACAGCCATCTCGTACTCCTACAAAATCATGCAAAATAATGCATGTTTCTATTATATTCTCAGCAGATTACCATGTAGATAATATGATGATAATGATTCTATTATATTCTCAGCAGATTACCATGTAGATAATATGATGATAATGATGATAATAACAATGGACACAACGTAGTATACTGCGCCAATATAAATACTTCTTTCTCAATACTTCAGATATATATTTTTTATTCTGAGTTGTACCGTTGTCTATTGATTTTCAGACATAAACTTAACAACTGGTACTGGAAATTCTATTTGAAGCGCTTCTAGATTATTATGAGGATTTCATGATGACCGAATGCTAAAATAATTATGAATGGTAATCATTTCTCAGAAGAATTTTTCCATTTCCTCCGTCTCCCTTTTCTCCTCCTTCCTCAATAATGCGAGAATTTATGTCACCCTTTGGTTTTTATTCCGTTGTGCAGCTGCCAAAAGGCAATTCACTCGGAGTTTGGCACCTTCCTCCTACCATCTCCTCTTTTCTCTCTTCTGGAGGAAGCCTCTCCTGGGACTTCCTCTGTCTTGCGGAGAACGGAGGTCCTGTGGATTATTGAGGTTTTTATAATTCTTCCACCCTACAAATTACCACCGGTCCCTGAAAGGCAACTGAAAGGCAGAGAGCGAGCTAATGTGATAAGTGACAAATCATTTTAAGATTTATGGAAATATCCTTACATTCCATTTATAATAACATTTACCTTTCCTATCTTTCTTCTTGATTCTCTCTCTAACTCATTGCCTTCTATATGTCAGACCTATGGATTCAATTGAAGTATCAGCCAGTCGCTTCGCTACTCTCATATGTAGCCTCGGTGCTTCTTTTTTTCTATGCTTTTTTATTTTTCTATTAATATACTAACATAGTCTCATTTTTTTCTGATTATCTCTTTTTCTAATCACTAACCCTGTACTATAGTTTTTTTTTTACTCTTTTATTTTTGCAGCATTTTCGATGTAAATTGGTTTCTGTTATTTTTTCCTTGGAGATCTTTACTTCGACCAGGTTGTCTAACAGAAAATAAAAAGTATCAATAACTAAAAAAATTATTTGATGGCAGCCAATAACAATTCCAGCACGTGGAATTAGTCCAGAGGCAAGAATAAAAACTATAATTTTTAATTTCTCTTTGATTACATCTGGTTTCACTTATGTTCTCAAATAAATTTACAATGGATGCTAGATCATCCTTTCTACTAGACCTGAATTAGTCTAAAATGTCGAATCAAATTCAAGACTACTATACCCCACCACAACAATCTCATCTACTGACATTTCTGTCGACATGGATGACAACAGTACCTAGATTTCAATTTCCTCAGGAAATAGTCTCACTCCGGGTATGTCACTTTTCCTAGCCTGCTCCTTACGGTGATATTTGATCCTCAACTGCATTCCTCACTAAAGATTTAGACCACAAATGATCAACTATTTCTACATTTTCTGCCGTGAGAATTTGTATATCATATTCACTTTCCCAAATGGTTCCGTTTCTGTATCCTTTCAACGTTTTGTAAATATTTGTTATATCGTTGTCACTTTTTTCAATATAACTGACGCCCACCGAAATATACGACCAAAATTTTCATGTTCCCCTTTAAGTAAAAGAATAAGTTACCAAACTTCTCTCCGTTCACGTCTTACTCTGAAATTCATTTGATTGGCAACCATTCTATGTCTGTCTACTCCCGTATAGAACAGCTTCTACTCAGTTAGCTGTGCTACTTTCCCTCTCACCTTCTGGACAAACTTGTACCTCCTCCTGTATTCCAGTACATAATCGCCCCTCCTGTGTAATTACAGCTTAATAACCTTTTCACAAAACGACTTATTTCTTCTAATTCTCACCTTTAATTTGCTGTTCACATTCTCCTCAAACTACTCGAGATTCCTTATGACACAACGACCCAATCCAAGAATTTTATAAACACATTATATGCCCCTTCCACGTTTGCATATTTAACCCTATATTTTGAATTTGTGTCTTTTATAAAGGGTGCTTGATATATATATCTTAAGTAACAGACGTTTAATATCGAATTCATTCTGTACCTCGGGGATAACTTATAACCAACGAGAATTACAACTAATAAACGCTTCTGCGCTTAAGATAGCAGAGTGGTCCAGGTTACTTTCTATCGTTGTTTCTAAAACCGTCCGCGGCTCGAATCAAGGTTGGTGCAGAAGCACGTTGTAATTATAATTTCCTTTAGTTGTAAGATAACAACTTAAAGTGAATTTGATATTGAATAATGATCATGACTTAATTTTTCTGAACAATCTCCTTTATGTTATTTTCGCTTCGTTATCAAGCTAACTCGCCTAATTTACCCTTACATCTATATGTTCATCCGTTTTTTCACGCACGCACTTCATATCTCTTAACTTTTGCTTCAAACAAATATCAGTCACGTGTACCTTCACTTACTGTGCATTAAGGGATAATCTAACGAACTTTTCCTCATCATCTTCTCTTTCTCCAGTAGACTGTAAATTTAGATCTTTCAATTCTCTTAGGCTTTCTGAACTCCAATTTTGCTTATGGTCCCATCTTGCTCTGCCACCTATCTTAGCATTGAAATCGCCTAGTGCAACCATCCCTTCCGACTCTCCTAACCTCGTAAAGCACGGATTTAATCTCTCAAAACTTTGCTAACATCATGTCAAAAGCTTTACTATTAGCAGGATCAAATTTACCTATAAAAATCCTCTAGCTCTTGTACTCTTTCATTTGCCCTCATAGAGCCAAGTGTATAATTAATGTTTCACTTCTGAATAATAATAATAAAAATAATAATAATAATAAAATAATAATAATAATAATAATAATAATAATAATAATAATAATAATAATAATAAGGCACATCCGTGTGTTCACGTATTTTCAGAATATCTGATGAAGGTTAAAATATCCTATTGTAGTTTGGGAGATATATTTATGAAGCCACTACCTCGAGATGAATAATATTTGGGATATTCATATTCGCTTCTGACAGTAATTGCTATAAAAATAACCAAACTCTTTTGGTATCCTCAATTAAATTCTCATGCAAAGTGAAAAACCAAAGTCACCCATTTGATGAGGACGAAAGAAAAAACCAACCTTTGGCATATTAAACTGGAAGGATCTGGTCTTGAAAGATAATACTACAGATACTTTTATTTCATTTGTATTCACCCTTTACCGAGGTGCTCTCAAACAACAATGATGATGTAAAACTTGAAACATTCTAAACTTTTATGCCTATTTCTACCCATCACATTTTTTTTGGAGGTTGAATCATCTGTTATTTAATCGCAATTAAAACCTAATTTTAAATCCATATTTACTGTTAAGAATAATAACAATATTAATCACATATAATTGGTATAATAATACAGAAAATATGTATATTTTAAAAGTGGTATTATTATTTCTATTACGGAAATAACAACTGCTCCATTTATTAACATTCTGTATGTAATATAAATACGCAAAAGTTCGAAATACTATTGCATGGTAGTTATAGTAGAATTACATGTTTAGTATCCACAATTTACAAGAGAAATTAGATATATTTTTACAATTATACGGTACCAATGATTGACCAATGTAATTTTCATATATTAGCATGAAAGAAGGGCTCACATATTACATACAATATACATAGAGAGAGAGAGAGAGAGAGAGAGAGAGAGAGAGAGAGAGAGAGAGAGAGAGAGAGAGAGAATACAATGCTTTGAGGAAGGTTCATATAAATAAAGTTTTATAAACCTCAGAGCTTATTGGATATAATAGAAGAACACTAATAATATCAAATCCCTAGATATTTGCCGTGTAACATTTGCGAAACTAAACACAAAACTCATAATTTACATTTTACGTAGAATTTCCACTTTTGAGAAATTGGGTTAGTTTATGCAAGTTAATGCGCAAAAAAAAAAAAAAAAAACTAGATCTACTGATGGCTGTCACGTCAATGCGAGTTGCAGGTCTCCTGTTTGTTTGCAAGTAAAATTTTGTTGATAAATGGCTTTATTTCACAAGTAACTCTATCAATTAAGTTTAATATAACTAATTCACTTTTTCTATAACAACATAATTGCTTCTTCATGCACATTAGGTAACAAATTGTAAGATGTAAGTTTGATACGTCAACTCGAACTTTCTGGAAATGGAATCCCTGAAATTTTCCAAATGTCAGTACAGAATGCGTGAGGTGCTTTCTTTTCGAAGTCTTTCTAAAGACGAATTTAAAATGTTTGTATTATTATTCTTTGTTGTTTTCGGACAGAAACGGGCGGTTTTTCCTTTACTTTTTGATAAGTAGCCATGAAGTTTTTTTACCTGTTTCTCTCCTTATTAATTGACCACATTTAAATTGTAAATTTCTTAATTCTTAAGTCTTTGTAATATTTTTATATATTATAATTACGTTTTTCAGCTTTGAAAATGAGGCTGTGTCCTCGAAATGTCAGCATGTTTAATAAATGGACAATTACTAGTACATGACGTCTCCTTCAGCTCCTTGTTGTATATATATATATATATATATATATATATATATATATATATATATATATATATATATATATATAGTATATATATATATATATATATATACAG
Organism: Macrobrachium nipponense; assembly: GCF_015104395.2. Taxonomy (NCBI): domain Eukaryota; kingdom Metazoa; phylum Arthropoda; class Malacostraca; order Decapoda; family Palaemonidae; genus Macrobrachium; species Macrobrachium nipponense. The sequence goes on from NC_087210.1 coordinate 22,349,152, forward strand.
TATATATATAATACATATAATATATATATATATATATATATATATATATATATATACACATATATATATATATATATATATATATATATATATATATATATATATATATATATATATATATATGTATATGCACATATACACTGTTACGTACCCGTATTTTAATCAGAAAATTACCGTAAAAATATACGGTTTCCAGCCGTATTTCAGAAAACGGGTGGTCCATCTGTTTTACCGTGAATTGTTATCATCTTTTACGGGTCATTTACCGTAATACCATTGCTATAAGACCTCCTACCCGAAATTACGGGGGCAGGCCCGTATTTGAGGTATAGTCCTTATCATAATGGTTCATATAACTTAAATATTTTCTGACAGAATTGTGTTAAATGTTAAGACTAAGCCTATAAGAAACATTAAAAGCTTAAAATTTTCTACTAAATCATTAAAAATACAATATTGTAGAAGTTATTAGTTTTATTATTATCGCATTGGCATCTGTCCATATGAAGTTGCCATCCGCTACCATCCCACGTACTACAGAATTATTAGTGTATTTAATATAATAATATACTTGTACATTTACCATTTGCCTTTCCAACATTACGTTTTGATAAAGAAAAAAACGGGAGGGGGCTCAAAAAATAAAATTCCACTGTATATTCAAAGGACCAAAAACATCATATATACTACGATTATCCTGATCAGATACGCATTTCGCAATGCGTGTGTTTTCATTTCTGGAGGGCGGAGGCGCCAAACCACTTGAAAACAACGAAAATCCCTTCAGCTCTCCAGAGAGAGATGTCTTCTTGTTTGGTTATTCTTCTACTGTTACGAAGAGTTGAAGTTTTGTGAACAGCATCAGGTGAGTTTTAAGACCAGGTGTATGCTTTTGTATTTTATATTGATAAAACTTTACTGTAGTTGCGGCCTATAATTAGATTAGGACTATTATGTATGGACCCTGCCTCGTCGACGGCTCGCAGACGAGTATTTCCCCCTAATACAACCTGTATAATTAGATGCAATAAATAATCCAGGACTAGTAAGTACAATTACCGTACATTGTTTTATTGAAGCTATGTGGTAAACTTGGTGATAAACATCCCTATTAGCATAGATTGTTAACCTACCATATACCTATAGGGTAAATACAACCGGAGTGACTAGCTGCAGCCACCTTAACCGTGTTCGGACCCCACCTTCAGAGATCTTTACTTTATGCATGCCCTGACACAGGAGATGGGCACCAGTCACGAGTCTCATGTCTTGAGGTGTTGCTTCACGACTGTTGATCGTGACTGTGCCCATCTCCGGTGTCAGGACGTGGTAAAGTACTTTTTCTGAAGGTGGTCCTTAAAGTATGGTTAAAGGTGGCCACAGCGTCCTCTGGTGTTTACCCTAGGCTAAACCGAGAACCGGGTGAAATAGTCCTTTCTTCTGGTTAAAACGGTTATTTCCCAAACTAGGCCTAAACCTGTATGTGGTACCATAGGGCAAGTAATTGTTTATATAACTGATAAATTTGTAATCTGGGTAGATATCTAAGCTTTTACTAGTACCTATATAAACAACATCTCTGTGGTTGGACTAAGTAATAGCGTGACAGGATATACATGAATCCAAAGTAATAGCCAGACTAAGGATGAAACATGCTAAGTTTATATAGCCTATACATTTAGTGAATGTAGTTAATCATAATATGTTCTTTTATTTATTTAATGAATGTAATACCATTGTATTAGACTTGAAAGACTTAAAAAAAGAACTAAGTGCAAAATAGTATTCTAAGATTTGTAAAGGCTATATTCCGGTTCAGTCTTATGTAGCCATACCCTTGAGTGTATTAACCTACCAATAGGTTTGTAGAATAACAAAGTAGAGTGGCAACCCCTTTTTTAAAGGAATATCCTGATATTAGCTTAAAATCAGCGTGGCTGAATATCAAGCAAAATAGTCTTGGCTATTTAAAGAGAAACCAGTTTTGCAGGAGGGTTATAAGTTGAGAGAGAACTTAACAAGATCTTTTGATGACTAGATTAATGTGGATTATATTATAAGTATTAGCCTATGCCAGCTAAAACAATAGCTTGGGTTACATAAATTACTTCAAGACTAGATTCCTCTTCTTACATACTAGGAGCTTTAATTCATTCCAGAGATGTATAACTTCAGTATCTATAATAACTCTCTGCCATCATTTGTTTCATATTTCAATCACTATAGGCTACACGAATTGGGATTAGTATGTATATTTCATGCCACTTGAAGGCTGTGAGCAAAATTTTTTTAAAATACCTCAATGTCATTCTGGAAGAATCAGAAGTTTTAAAGTAGTTATGTAAATAATGTGATAACTTTTTCTTTAACAGTGGTAGATCCTAGGCCTGCTTGAATTTTGCAAAATTGGGGAAGGTTTTTTTTTTCATCTAAATCATTAAATCATATAATTATTAAATATATACTATATATAAGTAGGATTGCATGTGACTAAATCTGATCATTCCTATACTCATAATACATTATAGTAAGATTTCTTATCATTGCATGCCTATGCTCTGAATCTCTCAATTTGAAACCACCTTTATGCCTTTATTTATTTCAAATTTATACCTTTCTTTGTTGTTGTGATGCTCCATATGATCCTCTCTAATTCCACATCTCAACTTTTCATGCTGCTGTTCCTAATATACTATTTTCTTTATTTGCACACTATTACTATCTTTAAACTTCCCTATTCCTATTTCCATGCTATATAACTCAAAATTTTTGCCTTTCATAGTATGAATGTACGAGCCTTAAAAAGAATGAGAAATGGGAAGGCAACAGGACCTGAACTTAATCCCGGCAGTCGAAGTTTGGGAAAGCCTTAGGAGAGGAAGGGTAGACATCTTGTATGATCTATTGGAAAATAAAAATATTCGAACAGGAAAAGATACCAGAAGAATGGCGGGAAAAGCATATTGATACCTATATTTAAAGGTAAAGGAGGTGATGTCCAGGAATGCAGTATTATAGAGGTATAAACTAATGTCTCATACGTTGAAGATTTTGGAAAGAATCATAGATAGCAGGCTGAGAGAGGAAGTTAGAATAGGGAAGGAACAGTTAGGATTTATGAAGGGAAGCGGCACAACGGATGGAATATTTTGCATAAGGCAGCTAATGGAGAAATTCAGAGAAAAACAACGAGACCTGCATCTGGTATTCATAGACCTTGAAAAGGCTATGACAGAGTGCCAAAGGCAAGAAATATGGAGATGTTTGAGGGAGAAGATGGTGCCGGAAAAGTATGTCAGAATTATTCAGGAGATGTACAGGAATGTGTATACTAGAGTGAGGAGTAGTGTTGGTGAGACGGATGGATTTGAGATAGGAGTTGGATTACACCAGGGGTCAGCACTTAGCCCATTCATCTTCAACATCGTGATGGATGTAATGACCAGGGATGTAGAGAAGCAGTGCCATGGTGCATATTATACGCGGATGACATTGTGTTGTTCAGAGGGGAAGGAGGAGTTGGAGGGGAGGTTGGAGAGGTGGAGAGCAAGCACTTAAGGAGGAGAGGAAGAATGAGAATAAGCAGATCAAAAACCGAATATATGTGTTCTAGTATTACTGAGGACGGTGGAAGTAGCATAAGATTGGGTGGGGAAGAAATAAAGAAAGTACAGAAGTTCAAGTACTTAGGGTCCGTATTGGAGGATAGTGGAAGCATGGACCAAGAGGTGAGACACCGAATTCAGGCAGGATGGAATAACTGGAGGTCTGCATCAGGGGTACTCTGTGACAAGAAGGTCCCACTGAAATTGAAAGGAAAGTTCCATAGGACGGTGGTCAGACCAGCAATGTTATATGGAACAGAAACGGCAAGTATGAGGAAAACAGAGGAGAAGAAGATGGATGTAGCAGAAATGAGAATGTTGAGATGGATGTCGGGAGTAACAAGGGAAGATAGGATTAGAAATGAGTATATAAGAGGATCAACAAAGGTAGCTGAAATATCGAAGAAAATACAGGAAGGAAGGCTTCGATGGTATGGACACCTGTTACGAAGGGAGGAACGTCATGTTGGAAGACATACGATGGAAATGGAAGTGCGGGGTAGAAGGAAGAAGGGAAGACCAAGAAAGAGATGGCGTGATTGTGTAAGGGAAGATATGGAATTGAAAGGTATAAATGAGAACGAGGCACAAGACAGAAATCGATGGAGACGACTCATTCGCAATGGCGACCCCATATAAAAATGGGTTTAAGCTAGGAAGAAGAAGATAGTATGAATGTACTATTGTATGTGTGCAATGATTAGTACTTGAATTCTGCAACTTAATCGCAGTGACCTTATAATTTGTTAATCTGCATTCTAATGCATGATGTATCCATAAACTGTCCTGTCTGGTAAAATCCATAATTTTTTTTATGTAATATCAATTACTCTTCCTACCAGTTGTTAGTGTTTGGCCTTCTAATAGTCACCCACTGTCAAAATATTTTTTTTTCCAGGCAGTTTCTGCAATAAACAATGCTTCACTTAAATAATATATATATATTGGCATTTTCCTCTGTTTTCTCATCCAATTCATGCTTTCTATTCCCACCACACATGCTACTACAAAATTCTATTGTTACATTATTTCACCAAGGCTTAACTTTCAGAAACATCGGTGCTCCAGGCTATCCGCTTCATAGTTGCAGTTGATGGAAGGTTCATCAACTTAGACTTGACTTCACTCATTGCTGCCATGGTTCTCGCAGCATTTTGCATATTTGATATTTATTACCCATCAGAAGCTTCAGGCACAATGGAATTTATGCAGAGGTAAGCTGTTGTAATATATTACTCGAGTTATTTTTTTAATTTAAGAATATCAGGGAAGTAATTTATATTTAAATGTCCATGTACTGTAACTTTGTAATATGTGTGGTGGTCAGCAGTTGTTTAACAATATTTTTACCATTATGTTCATATATCTTGTCACTTTTACAGGTGTTTCTTCAAAATAAATCCAGAAAAAGGGACAAAAAATACCAGAACAAAGAAAAAAGTGCCACACACCCATCGAAGAATATTAAAGTTCAATGAGCTTATGGAATAAGGACTGAAAAAGCATTCACACTCTTCTGTGTAAATAATTAATGTTAAATTTTGTGTTAAAAAAATTATAAATCTGTTTTTCAAGAATAAAGTTTTTTGAAAGTTAATCTTCTCATTATTTTCTCCAATTGGATATATGACCTGCACAAGGAATTTTAGGTTACTATTTCAATTGTAAAATAAAATGCAAAGAAATATTAACATTAAATTCAAAGAAATATTAGAAAAATCATGTAAAAATCCCAAAAAGTTACTGTATACTCTATGTCAAATAAATTTATATAAATATGTTACATGTATAGGATTTGTTACCAATTTTAGTTTTTATCTGTTTTGATATTGTATGAGATGTAATTATAATTTTACAAAAAATAAATTTTAAAAAACATGTTTAAGTGACTATTGGTAAAATTTACAAATGTTTTATAAATGTGGCCCCAAAAGGAAGGTATGAAAAATGTTTTTAGGATTATTTTTTTAACCCTTGATGTGTTTTTTTCTTAAATTAGCCACTCCAAAGTTTTGGCGGGTGGGGTTGTGTAGCACAGTGATATACAGGGTGGGGCAAATCAAATGCCCGAGTTTTGATCGGCTATTAGGAAAAGCAAAACAATACAGAATTATTTGTTTTATTCGAATCAGTGTACAATGCTGTTTGTGTGATCACTTTTTGAAGATGGCATCAGGAAGATGGTGCCATCTGTAGCGAATCGCGGTTGAAGGCGATGTCTGAAGTTTTCGGCTGCTCTTCGGCACATCTCGAGGAGTATTGTAGCAATTTCCTCCCGGATTCGCTTCTTCAATTCTTCCAAACTGTGTGGCTTTCATTTCTCACTTTTCCATCTAGTCATGCTTTCATTTCAGCGCTGAATGATCTTAAAGGTCCCAGTGCTTGGGCTATGCCCTAAATTCCATAATCCATCCATCCATCCAAACTTTGAGGCCGAAAGTGAGATGTGCCGAAGAGCAGCTGAAAACTTCAGACATCGCCTTCAACAGTTCATCTTCCTGATGCCATCTTCAAAAAGTGATCACACAAACTGCATTGTATACTGATTCGAATAAAACAACAAATAATTCTGTAAGTATTGTTTTACTTTTCCTAATAGCCTATCAAAACTCGGGCATTTGATTTGCCCCACCCTGTATATATGTATTTTCACCCGTATATGAGAAAAACCCGTAAAAATATTAACCGTAAATTATACGGTATGTTATGGGTTAGCTTAACGGTAAAACCGTAAATTTTACGGTTAAAATTTTATACGCTACTTTCTCAAATACAGGAGAAAATACGGTACATTAAAAATTACGGGACCCGTTTTTTTAACGGTAAATGCCTGGCAACATTACTGCCAGGATTTTTACCGTTTTTTCAACGGAAATTTTTTACAGTGTACATACTCATATTATGGCGAAACTGTTCTGTTTTTGTGACGGTATTATTATAGTGAAGCATCTCTTATATGAAGCAAGAGCTTAGAAATTCACATCACCAATATCTTTGTTTGAGTTGGCCCTCACTCGCTGGAGTCAAGAAAGTAGTTTACAAAATATTGGAAATATATTTTTCTTTGCTCTGCATTACGCAGAATATTGCCAGAAATTCTTTGCTCGTGCCGCCTCTACTTGGAAACATACTGGAAATTCAGATTGTGATAGGGAGAGGAATGCGAGTGAGACATTTGCATATAACGGAAAGAGTACTACCAGATATTCGCCCTTTCGCAGTAGTGTACGGCCTAATTAAAACCAAAAGAAGTAAATACAATGATTGGAATAAGGCTTTTGATAATGATTATATTCCACGTGGTCAATAATTTTGCATAAAGCGTACATAAGACTAAACTGGACGAATGGGATAGTTTTAAAAAAATTCATAATAGCAGCAAATATTATTTCTCGGAAGGATTACCTGCCATCACGACGAAATAAAAAAAAAAAAAAACTGAACAATTTAAAATGTTGCAAAAATCAAGGGCGTGAACTCCCCACAAAACTGTCATGAGAGGCGGCATCCATGCAGTTATCATATCCTCCTTTATGCTAGTCATGTTATTCATCTTCACTTGCCTTCTCCTTTTCCTCTGAAGTTGCTTGTCCTTTTCCACCTGCCTTCGGGTGGTGTGAAATTGGTTGCCTCTTCCTGGCGGGTACCTCGTGTGGAACATCCCTTTGATTCGTATCCATCACGCTCTGCTGGATTACAATAATTCGTCTTACAAAGCGTAGATTGGGGCGTTTGCTTTCGTCCCCTTACCCTGACCCATTCCAGCCTCCTGGGGGGAATTCCTTCCTCAAATTTGCAATTCAGGAGAACGGCATTCATAAGATTCCTTCGCGTATTAGAAGACCGTAGTCTTATATAGGATGATTTTGATTCCTGATTTCAAGATGATGGTGCTTTGGCGATGTCTGTGGCAGATGTATTGATAGATTTTCTGGTTAGAATAATTACGGGTCATATATCAAATGACATTGTTCAATAAATTTTGTCTTTGTTCGTAATTTCCTATTGTATGAATTTCTATTTTACTATTAATATAACTACATGTTCAATAATAATAATAATAATAATAATAATAATAATAATAATAATAATAATAATAATAATAATATTAATAATAATAATAATAATAATAATTAATAATAATAATGTCAGAAGAAATGGGGGGAATAAAACAAAGATTCACTGAGATCACGACAGACACAATCAAACACCAACTAAAGAAAATGCCCAACTGGAAAGTCCCAGGTCCCGATGAAGTCCATGGATACTGGCTCAAAACCTTCACGGCCCTACACCCACGAATAGCAAAACAACTTTAGCATTGTATCACAAACCGCAATGCGCCCAAATGGATGACCACAGGGAAAACATCCATAGAACAAAAGACAAGAACAAGGGAAGTATAGTAAGTAACTACAGGCCTGTCACCTGCCTACCAATAATGTGGAAGTTACTAAAAGGTATCATCAGTGAAAGACTATACAACTACCTAGAGGATACAAACACCATCTCCCCAACAGAAAGCCTGCAGAAGGAAGTGTGTAGATGCACAACAGACCAGCTCCTGACACACAAAATGGTCATGAAGAATAGTAAGAGGAAGAGAACCAACTTAGCAAGGCATGGATTGGCGACAAGAAAGCCTTCGCTATGATACCACACACGTGGCTAATAGAATGCCTGAAAATATATGGGGGGAGAGAAAAACAGCTTGTCGTGAAGAATGGAATTAACCTCTGCAGTTCCTTATGTTTGTTTGTACCTCTGTGTGCATGACTGTCAGCGTTTGTAATGACGAGACTATTATGAATAAGAATTTTCTAAGTGGAAAAAAGGAAATATTGAATTCACTTTTGACATCCATGACACCTACAGCAATTTTTCTCTTTTTTCCAACTACAATCAGTGAGAGGATTTTGTAAATGTCCTATAAAATGTTTGACAAGAGGATAGTGCTTTCGTTTTACAGCGCTGATATCAACAGCAAGTGTGTGTGTATACGAGAGCATGATAATAAAAAAACGTTCGGTAAACCTCAATATCACCATTTACTTTTTCAACATAACTTGAAAAATGTCATCAATTTGCACAAAACTCTTTCTTCATCCTCTTCTTTGAACTTCATTATTTATGTCGGTAAATAAAATGGAAAAAATACTTCTTTGTATTCTTTACTCTTCGTAAAATATACCATTACATATTTCATCTTACCAGCGTAGATATTTTATTCCTTTTACTGTAAAATTTCCTCTGAATATCTGGCTTTTGATTACTTCCGTTTCTATATGTGTTCTATAAAATGATTCTATAAACAGCACTATTTTCTCTAAATGCGTATTTCTATTGATAATAAAATCCTTTTTGCATCTCCTTTAGATTCAAAACCAAGTATATATCTGTTTTAAGTAATGAAATAAAAAAAAACTTTCCCAATGACCTAAGACGCCGGTCCTAATAATCTTTAAATGATTCAAAGTGGAGGTCTAAAAGACCTTCCAAATGACTTACCACGACAGTCTAAAAAGCCCTACGAATGAATTAGGGAGAAAGTTTGGAGGATATAAACGAGTGTTGTCTATAGACCTCCTGAAATACATTGGTAAACTTTGGTTGTTTTGAGTGACTGCGGGGTTATAAGAAACCGTTAGCATCCAGAATTAAGAATAACGTGTGTAGTCAATCATCATGTTTGATCAACCTCAAAAAGACCCGATAAAACATCACGATACTGCTCGTTTAGAAAGTATCGATAAATTTATAATGGCAGCGCGCTGTTACCCTCCAATGTAATCCACTGATAGAGTGAACTGCTGTAATAGATTGAAGCAGTGTCAGTGGAAATATCAATGAAACACCCTACCTCATTTCACCCAACAGACAAGAGCAAGAGAATCTGTTCTTATTTCGAATCTAAAACCTGCGCTGACGTCACACATCGACGTGAGCTGAATTTACGCCAGATGGGTTATTAGGTAATAAGTATAACTACAATACATATTCAACCGTGACGTTCTCCAAAACGATTTTTGTGGATAAAATACGACGTTTTCCCCTAAATGAATTGTAAATTTCGTTTAAAGAACAAAGTAACCCAACAGCCTCTTTTATCACAATTACTTTTCCCACATTTCATTTTACATTTTTTAAATCTTTTTTTATTGTCTTTTTTTTTAGATTAGTAGGACAATAAGAACATTACCGAATTATGTACAGTAGAAGTGATAATAATCTTGGCTACAATGTGTATATGAGTCACGCCTCCACGTTCTTTTATCATTGTTAGCACTTGAAGGTCAGTAGATACTAGGAACATTACCCAACTATGCACAGTGGATGCGCTAATAATCGTTTGTTTTGTTTGTATGGTGTTTTTACGTTACAGGGAACCAGTGATTATTCAGCAACGGGACCAACGGCTTTACGTGACTTCCGAACCGCGTAGAGAGTGAACTTCTATCACCAGAAATACACATCTCTGACCCAACGATGGAATGCCTGAGAATTGAACTCGCGGCCATTGAGGCGCTTGTGCTAATAATCGTGAATATCATATATAAATGTGTTGTAACTCATTTATATATGATATAAATATGATATCTTTGTATCTTGCAGCAAATATTTTTCGAATTTGGGCATATTTCGTAGTTTATTACACTCGTGATTTAAAAGCGAGATTAATCTAAGATAAAATGAATTTATGTCACCGGTTTAGGCTAATTTCTGATGTTGGTTCATGGGAACACATCAGTCGGTAACTGAATCAAATATCGAAAGATTTCGGAAAGTTTTTTTGTGTAACCAAGTTTTAATGGCATATAAATCTTATCTAGTTGGTGAGTTATTTTACGGTATAAATCTATTGGGCTCTGCACATTCCAGCCTCAAACCCATTGAATCTGACAGATTTATTTTTGTGTTCATTCAGCTTAATACACAAATGACCTCTCTCTCTCTCTCTCTCTCTCTCTCTCTCTCTCTCTCTGTCGCACACACACACACGCACATACACACACACACACTGTGAATGAACATTAAAACCTGCTCTTACAGATAAGTAAGCACTCGATGTCTCCTTGGATGGACTAAAAAGTCCTTGAGACATCCTAATCCTTGTACCTCCTTGTAACTCGTCTTCTTGCGTAAAAATAGAAAGGTGGAATCAGTTCCAATTTTTACGACTTGAAAAATGAATCGAAGAGCAAGTTTTTATCTTTGCTAAGTGATGCCAAAGGAAAGGAAAGGCTATTTTTAGAACGCAAGTTTTCAAATGAATTTGGGCGTAGATCGACGCAAAGTTATTCAAACTGACCCATATCATTTACATCCATTTCATAAGCCATGAAGATATCTCAAAGAAATCAAGGATTCCTTTAAGCGTCGAGAGTTCATCATTCGCTCTCTCTCTCTCTCTCTCTCTCTCTCTCTCTCTCTCTCTCTCTCTCTCTCAGGCACAGAGCAGGTGCACCAAAAAGCTACTTCCTAACGCTTAAACTCAGCCGTAAAATGAAAAACCTTTCTCTCCTGTACCCGTGTCGATCAAAGTTTTTATTTGTATTTTACCATTTTGTGTGGAAGTCTTTACTCGTTCTGTTCTTTCTATGTCACTAAGTAAGTTTTATTCTATTGCAAATACATTCTCGCGTATCAGTTGCATTTCGCATCTCATAAATTTCTAAATCAAGGGGATTGGCTGCTTGCCAAGACTCAGCACCCATTGATCAAAGTTACTCTTCTTCTTCTTCTTCTTCTTCCCAGCTTTTTCCCATTTTTATATGGGGTCGCCGTTTCGGATGAGCCGTTTCCATCTATTTCTATCTTGCGCTTCTGCCTCATCAATTCCCTTCTCATGTAAATCTCCTCTCACACAGTCCTTCCATCTCTTTCTTGGTCTCCCTCTCTTTCTTCTTCCTTGCACCTCCACTCCCATAGTATGTCTCCCAGCGTGGTCCTCATCTCTCCTCAACAGGTGTCCATACCATCTCAGCCTCCCCTCCTGCACTTTCTTTGATACTTCCACCACCTTAGTTGACCCCCTTATGTAGTCATTTCTGATCCTATCCACTCTTGTTACCCCAGACATCCACCTAAGCATTCTCATTTCTGCCACATCCATCTTCTTCTGCTCTGCTTTTCTCATGCTTGCTGTTTCCGTACCATACAGCATTGCTGTTCTTACCACCGTCTTGTGAAATTTTCCTTTTAACCTAAGCGGCACTCTTTTGTCACAAAGAACTCCCGAGGCCGCTCTCCAGTTGTTCCAGCCTGCCTGTACCCGATGTTTTACTTCTTCTTCCATACTTCCTCCAGCGTTAACAAAAGATCCCAAATACTTAAACTTATCAACTCTCCTTATTTGCTCTCCACCAAGCTGAATACTTTCTCTCTCATCCCCCTCAGTGGTGGTACACATATATTCTGTCTTGGATCTACTTATTCTCATTCCTCTGTCCTCCAGTACTTGTCTCCATCTTTCCAATTTCACTTCCAGATCTTCCCTGCTCTCTGCACACAGAACAATATCATCCGCATTACAATATGTTCCATGGTACTGTCTCCCTTACTTCCTCTATTAATAACATCCATCACTATGTTAAAGATAAATGGGCCTCAGAAGCCGACCCCTGGTGTAATCCTACTCTCACCTCAAAACCTTCTGTCTCCCCAACACTGCTCCTCACTCTGGTAAATACATTCCGGTACATCTCTTGTATCAATCGCACATACTTCTCTGGCACCATCTTCTCCCTCAGGCTCCTCCATACCTCTTGTCTCGGGACTCTGTCATAAGCCTTTTCAAGGTCAATGAATACATATGTAGTCCCTTTGTCTTTCCCCGAATTTCTCCATTATTTGCCTCAGACAAAATATACCATCTGTTGTTCCCCTTCCCTTCATAAATCCCATCTGCTCTTTAACCTATTTGTACTTCTTCTCTCAGTCTAGCATCTATCATCCTTTCCAGTATCTTCAAAGTGTGGGACATCAATTTAATGCCCCTATAATTACCACACTCTTGGACATCGCCTTTCCCTTTAAAAATTGGGATCAATATACTCCACGCCACTCATTTGGTATCTTTTCCTGTTCAAGGATCTTTATCATAAGATCGTACAGTATATCCACTCCTTCATCTCCTAATGCTTTCCATGCCTCCACCGGGATCATGTCTGGTCCGGTTGCCTTCCCATTCTTCATCTTCTTCAGTGCATTTAGTACCTCTTGCCTAGAAAACCTCATTACCATGCCAATGTTCACTTGCCCATCCTCTCTTATTAGTCTATTATTTTCTTCATTTAACAACTGTTCGAAATATTCTTTCCATCTCTTCACAATGTCTTCCTCCTTTCTAAGCACTACACCCTCTTGATCTTTATTTGTTTGATGTGTGTTATATCTTTGGTGCTCTTATTTCTAGCCTTTGATAGCTTCATCATCTTCTTTAATCCTTCCTTTGTCCCCAGCTCATTATACACATCATCATACGACTTTGCTTTAGCTTGGGCTACCACCTTTTTCACCACCTTGTTTTTCTCTCTGTACCTATTTCTGTCTTCCACTGACTGTGACTCTTCCCATCTTTTCTTTGCCTCCTTCTTATCTTTTACTACTTTCTCAATGTCTTCATCCACCACCAACTATCCTTTCTTTCCCATATGATACCAGATGTCTCTCCTAGCAGCTCCTTTCCATGCCTTCTTATTACTGCTGCATTTCGTGCCCACCATTCTTGAAACATCTTCAATCCCTATATCAATATCCTCCAAAAACCCTCCTCTTAAACTCTCTCTTCTTATCCCCTTCCTTCTGTAATTCGTACCATTTAATTTTCCTTATCCCTTTAGCTTTTGGTTTTTCTTTCCCTTTTCAACTTCAAGTCCATACATAGCAGCCTGTGTTGGGGGGCTACATGGTCGCCTGGAATAACTTTGCAGTTCTTGACCTCCACCAGATTTATCCTTTTATACAAGAAATAGTCTATCTGGGAGAATCTTCCCCCACTCCTATATGTTATTAGGTGTTCCCTTTTCTTCTCAAAAAATGTGTTTACTATTGCCATGTCGAATGACACAGCAAAGTCCACTACACTCTCCTTCTGGGTTTCTCTCCCCAATTCCATGGCCCCCATGCACCCGCCCAATCGCCTCATTTTCACTTCCGACATGGCCATTCAAATCTGCCCCAACTATCACCCTCTCATGCTCTTCCAGTTCTTGCATTATTCCATCCATGTCTCTCCAGAAATTTCCCTTCTCTTCTTCTGTGCAACCAACTTGTGGTGCATATGCGCTTATAATATTCAGAATCTCTCCTCCATAACATATCTTCAATCTGATGATACGGTCATTCTTTCTATGCACTTCTATTACCGAGTTCTTTAGTTCACTAGACAGTACTATGCCAACTCCATTTCTACCTTGTTTATTTGCTCCACTATAATATAGCTTATATCCATCTCCCAACTCTTTAGCTTTATTTCCTTTCCACCGCGTTTCTTGCACACACACAACATCTACTTTCTTTTCTCTCATCAAGTCAGCCAATTCTCTACCTCTCCCAGTCATGGACCCAACATTTAGCTGACATACTCTGAACCCAATGTGAGCTCGCTTCTTTAGCTGCACCCGCTCCTGATCAAAGTTACATTCGTTTTAAAAATCCTTTCACCAAAAATATCATAGAATTTGAGACCTGGTAAAGTTTTCTGATTCGAGAGAGCTAATGGAATGATATGGAAGTAAGTTCTCTCTTTCTCTCTCTCTCTCTCTCTCTCTCCTGCAAGGGTGATTGTATTACTCTCGCTTTCGTCCAGCAGGTGCACAGAAGGACATATCTATCAGGCAATCTACTTTGGCACTTTCAATCAACCAGGAACGTTTTTCAAGTTTCTTGATGTTTTCCTTTTACTCGGTTGCCCTGATCCTTTTATAACTCGACTGGCTTCTTGTATGCTTTAAAATCCCGAATTTTTCATTTAAAAAAACGCGCAATGGAAACACGGAAAACATGATAGCTAATTTCAATACTAAGTAATGATACATATATCTTAGTTTAACCAGACCACTGAACTGATTATTAGGTCTTCTAGGGCTGGCCCAAAGGATTAGATATTTTTACGTGGCTAGGAACCAATCTGTTACCTAGCAAAGGGTCCTACAGATTACTGTGGGATCCGAACTACATTTTATCGAGAAATGAATTTCTAATCACCAGAAACTAATGCCTCTGATTCCACATTGGCAGAACGGGTAATCGAACTCAAGACTACCGAATTGGTAGGCGAGCACGTAAACCACTCGTCCAACGAGGAACTTCGATACTAACTAAGATGCAATAAATGAAGATTTATCAAATAGCTTAAAATATAAAAAAATAATAAGTTGAAAAATATAATTAGATTTATGTAAACTTTTATTTGATGAAATGCAAGCGTTTCTAATTATTAAATTTAGAGTCACAGGGCATGCATCATTCCCATATAAAATTCCACTTAAAAGAACTCATCCCTATATCTTTTATGATTATCATTTTGGATGCATAGGTTCCTTCCTTTATTGTATGGATGGAATCATGAACGGCATATTTCATGCATTATTCTCATTTCTACCGTTTTAGGGGAATAACGAGGCATCGGATAAGAGGAGAGAGAGAGAGAGAGAGAGAGAGAGAGAGAGAGAGAGAGAACTACTAATCTAAACTGGCGACTTGTCTACATGACCAAATCTCCACTCCCGTAGCCATTCACAGTTTCAAAAAAAAATGAGAAAAAAAAATAAAAATTAAACATTTCTCTCTGAAGAACTCGAAAATTTCAACTTGACTGAAAATAATAATAAAAAAAATTAAATCACCGGTGCCAGCGTCCCACAGGGAGTTGATGTAAAGTGGTTGCAATCCTATAGTTAAGAAGTTGACCTAAAATTCAGTGAAAGGAAATTAATCATTTCAGTGCTATCAGATTTTATAGTTTTACTATGCTGAGTTAATAAAGATATGTTTGAAATTAGTGTGTGTGATACATTCAAAATTAAATGAAACTCTCTTCTAGTCGAATGTCTCTTCAGTCTGTCCAGATTTTAAGGGAAAATAAAAATAAGAATTATATTCTATTTCCAATGAGCAAAGTTATCCAGAAATTGGGTTCTCGGCTTTTTATCCAACATAAGTCGTTTGAAAAATATCTTTATAAGGCTCTCTCTCTCTCTCTCTCTCTCTCTCTCTCTCTCTCTCTCTCTCTCTCCGCAGCTCACGAGGAATGTAATTGAATGTCAACATCAAGACCTGATACTTAACCGACTTTAGAGAAATCTCATATATTGGAAATTTTCTTTTTACCGAGAGATGGAGGGTAGTGACGAATATTCTTAAATCCTAAGGAAAGTGGAATATTCATGATTTTGGAGTTAATGCACAACATGCCGATTAGTTGCTCTTCTATTGATTTTCCACAGAACTACTAATTATAAGTTTATATTTTGAATAGGATTTTCC
>NC_087210.1:22370745-22380745 GCF_015104395.2 Macrobrachium nipponense
AAAACATCAATTGTTTACAACAAGCCTTCCATCGTTCTCCTACAATTTGATCATAAATATATTTTTCCTCAAGATCCTTTAGGAAAGTATATGACCAAAAATAATGGCTCTGATCCTCTTCTTGTAAAGATATGAACATTTTTGTGTTTTTCTCCCACTGGAGATAAAACAACGGCCAGAAAAATAATATAAGGAAAACATAATTTAAAATCATTATAATTTGATTATTATTATTATTATTATTTATTATTATTATTTATTAATTATTATTATTATTATATATTATTGCAAAAACGTAAAAATATTACTTTACAACAGAAGATTCAACAGATTAGAGAGTCACATACAAAATTTAGGGAAAAAAATCTTTTTATCTATCGGTCTATTACACCTGTAAATAAATAAATTAATAAATATAGCCTCCATATATACATACATATATATATATATATATGATATATATATATATATAATATATATATATATATATATATATATATATATAGTATATATATGTGTGTGTGTAAATACCTGTGTAAACTACAACGGATATAATAACGCAGAAAGAAATTTTTTTTTTTTTTCAGAATATTTCCTTTAGCGATTTTTCAACCACCAAAAAGCCAGCACAAAAAAACAATGTAATAAAAAACGATGAACTGCAATCTAACTGGGACCAATTAACAACGTAATTCCAATCAATCAACTGAGCTTTGACAATAATCCCCATGACGGGAGCTCTTCATAAATATGCCTGACAGATTTTCGGAATTCCAGTGGGATTGTTTCTTGTATGCCACTAACAGTTTCACAGAAGTAGGTAGTTTGCAGGAATGTGAAGTGGCGATTTTAGTCTCATTTGAAAAAGAATGATTGATAACGAAAGACAAAAAATACCTGTGATCCGATTAAGTAACTGAATTCAATAGAGGAATCTTTATTTAAAAAAAAATATTAACGGTAGTTAACTTTCTCTATTGGAGTTATCGTATTTTTCAGCCAAGTTATTTAGATATTGTTATACATACAGCGATATTTACTGTTACTTTTTCCTGTCCTACAAATACCCTGAACGCATCGCAGAATTACATTAGGAAATCCTTTTATTGGTAGACAAAATAACATAAACAGATTTATTGGGTATAGAGATAGGGATCCAGATACGAATAAAAGATTTGGCACTTTTCAATGGTTTCAACACCAAATTCGATGAAATGCATGCACCAACGCCGTAATAAGAAGGTCAGCTGATATAATGATTTCTCTGAGAACATGCGTCTGTGACACCAGTTACTTACTTCCTATGTACCTGAATAATTTATAGAGCAATCTTTTTTATGTTCCCTCCATTATGTGTTATGTGATCTATTCAGCGTTTTCCTCGTTTAATACGTAATCTGTAGGTTATATAGTGGTTCACATTCTTTAAATACCTTTATGGGACACGTATAAGACATTATACATTAATCTCGGTTATTCTAACAATTACATGTATTTACATCATGATATATATATATATATATATAATATATATATATATATATATATATAGTATATATATATATATATATATATATATATATTGGACATAAATCTTCGTTAATAGAAATGTAACAAGCTTCATTGTAATATCCCTGAACCTCCTTGTGTACTTTATGTAGTTTTAGTTTTACTAACCTTAGTTTTTAATTGAACAATACAATTAAGGATGGGATATGATTTTTGTGTACAAATGATTACATAAGTACAATAAACATACAAAACCGAAAACGAAACACGAACGAGCTGCACAGCATTCAAATAAAAGCCATAAAATAAAGTTCGAAGAGAACAAATTTGTATACTGAGACGATAGCATACAAACACAATGCAGATTTATAAGCTGGGCGCTCATCAACTGACATCTTACCAATAACCGGAAACAAACCATTCAACAGCATAGATAGTTAACAGATAATTATTTGTCAATAGAGTCAGGCGATTGAGTTCTGGTCTAAAGGTCAAACCGGGCCATACATCTTAATGATTTCAAGGAAAGTGCTGGAAATCCCCAGGTTTAAACAAGGGAAAAGATTATCATGATGACACGATGAGGCATCAACTGGGCCTTGGAAGCGATCAGTTTACTTAACGATATCTAAACAGGTCACCAGATTTGAAAACATATCCCAAGAATCCTCTGAGGAGGAGCTATCGAAATCCAAAAGAACTTATTTGTAAACATTTTATTATTATATAATAATTAGAAACATGACACGTTTCTTGCAATCATAAAAAAATACAGATGTTCTGCCAATTCAAATTATGTATTTTGTCACTTTGAATAATAAGAAGACTCGTTCATTCAAAAGTAACACCAAGTGGTTGTCAAGATTTTGGATTGATTAGGTAGACTGATCGTGGTGACCCACAAATTAGCTACAAGAGAGAGAGAGAGAGAGAGAGAGAGAGAGAGAGAGAGAGAGAGAGAGAGAGAGAAAATTAAACACAAATAAAAGACAGAATAAAACTTTTTGCGTAGTCACAAGCAAAAAATCTAAAGATTTCTTGACCATCCCTGTAGATCTGATGACATTTTACTCCGTAAATTGAGCAACAACGCCCGTGAAAGTAAGTACATCTTAGTTTTACCAGACCACTCAGCCGATTAACAGCTATCCTAGGGCTGGTCCCGAAGGATTAGATATTTCTACGTGACTAGGAAACCAATTGGTTACTTAGCAACGGGACCTACAGCTTATTGTGGAATCCGAACCACATTATATCGAGAAATTAATTTCTATCACCAGAAATAAATTCCTCTGATTCCTTGTTGGTAGAGCGGGAATGGAACCCGGACCCTTGAGATTGGTAGTCGAGCACGTTACCGACTCGTCCAACGAGGAACTGATGCCTGTGAAAGAAGACCACCAGGAACTAGAAAGAATGGAAAGTTTTAGCTGAAAGAGAGAGAGAAAAAAATCTGGAACATTTCCACGGAAAAACGATACAAACCCAAAGAGCAGTCTCTTTTTTGAAACTGAGAAAGAAACTGCTGAAACCACAGGAATCAAAACTCTTAAGGAGTAGAATGAAATAAACTATCGCTCGTCCGCACTGCAAACGTGTATATCAACGCAGTTTTTAGACCCTTTGGTCATCTTTTATACCTTTTTTCTTCGTTTCAATACCTTTCCTTTTCACCTGCCCAATCCAAATCGGGCAATTATGCGTCTGTAATTATAAATGACAAGGGCCCAATGCCTTCCTAAAGGGTCACTCCCCCTCCAGCAATACTGGGCAGGAAAGCCTGGTTTTGTTCTTCATACCTACTGAAGCCTTTCGAGAAAATTCTTTCTTTCAGATATACCTGAAACTTTTTAAAAATTTCCCTTACTTTCTCCCTCTCTATCTCCATTTTTAGGCAAGCATATTAAAATATCTATCTGAATGAAAATGACAAACTTAATTGCAAGGGAAATTCGAGTCTGAATAGAAAATGTACTAAGTCCTTTCTTCAGTAAAACTCAAATCAAGGCCATATTATGCAAGAAAAAAGTCCTGTGAAAGGAGCAGTGAAGATATAGCCAATGCTTTTGCTCTTAGAAGTCTAACTTCTAAGTACTATAGGTATTTGGGAATCAAAAAAGGATTTCCTTTGCCATGCGGAGCAGACTTGAAAGTATCAAAAATTTACATTGTGAACCAGGAATGTGCTGTCAGTATTAGCACTACTGTATGCAAAAAACGAAAGCATTTACGCTAATGGTAAGATGAATGTTTTATCATTTCATGAAATGAGGATCAATAAACAATGGCGTTATGACAAAAGTATGGTCACATTATACATTAGACCCTATACATTGTTATGATCATATTAATATTTTTAGAATTCAAGTAGCACTTTATAGATCATAACAATGTTCTTAGTGATATTAAGTTAAGTACTATTTTACCAGGTTCAATTTTAAAGTTTATAATTTAAAAGGGAAAATATATTAATCACTTTTAACCACTTTTAATTTAAATAGATATTTCTACACGTATGTATATAAATGTTATAAAGAAATAATGAGAAATAAAGAAGTCCACATGGTGTAACAAACATAAAGATGAATAATTATCTCTTACCGTATGCAAAACACTTTTATATCTAAGTATTAATCCAATAACCGTTAATCACCAATCCAGGAAGCACACTGGATAAAGAAAACTTTATTGTCAAAGTAAACAATATTCGGTCATCCAAGGACCATGAAACAAACAACAATACTTAAATTACAATTAGTCACTCCATCTAGTGACTGGAAATCATACATATTTAAGGATACACCATTAGTCATACCTCTATTACAAAAAAGAAAATTAAATACAAAATATTAAAGAAATATCAACGGGAACCAATAACAACGTCGTTACCACATTGGCCTGTCAATCGGGGAGAACGAAGTTCGTTCTCAGTGTAAGTCAGAAATTTACACATATATATGTATATATGTGTGTGTTTGCGGTGTGGGTATTTGTGTGTGTGTGTTTATGTAATTATACCACCTTGATTGACTTCATTTACCAAAGATGTCCCACTTTCCACTTCCATTGACGAGACTTGACTGAAACGTCGGAATGAACGGAATTGATTAGACCTTCATCAACTTTCCCTCTTATCCTGTACACGACCTCGGCTTCTTCCCTATTTCCCAAAGGCTGAAATTTGTCTCAATTTATGAGACAGCTTTCTCATCAGCTGAGAAGAAAGCCCATTAACTCGGTTAGAACTTCTCTCTTCTCCTGCCATGACCTAAAATACAGTGAGGTGGTTTTCGATCTTTTTGACATCAAAATAAGTTTGCGTTTACCGAAAGAAACCTCAGTATCGCAGTGTATTTATAGTGTCTGTACGTACACACACACACACACACACACACATACATATAATATATATATATATATATATATAGATATATATATATATATATATATATATATATGTGTGTGTGTGTGTGTGTCTGTGTGTGTGTCTGTGTGTGTGTGTGTACGTACAGACACATATAAATACACTGCGATACGAGGTTCTTTCGGTAACGCAAAACTTATATATATATATATATATATATATATATATATATATATATATATATATAGTGTGTGTGTGTGTGTGTGTGTTTGTGTGTGTGTGTGTGTGTGTGTTATACATATATAATAGCATTACTTTTATGTCTTCTAATTTGTTTCCTTGTAAGTAATTCTGCATATTCTTAAAGTTGACAAGAAACAACGACAGCGTTGCTTCTCTCTGTCTGTCTGTCTGTCTGTCTCTCTCTCTCTCTCTCTCTCTCTTAACACTAAATCACAGTGAGTCAGTTTGTATTCAAGAAATATGACTACATAATATCTACTCATAATTTACAACTTCAGGCCACGAACCTCCAAATTAACACGAAAGTACATCATTTATCATTAAAAAGCACACTCATTAGCCATTATCTTTTGAATGAAAGTAAACACTAATTACTATATTGTAGAGCTCAGCAAAAGCTGCATTTGGGTCAAACTAGTCACAATAAGTTGCTTCTAGAAATGTAAGGTCACAGAGCATTATAGCTAAATAATTAGCATCGCTCTCTGAGTGGATCTTTGGAAGACGAGGAGACAGACATTCTAAGACAGAGGAAAAGAGTGGCTGTTGCTTCTTCTGGGGGAAGACATGTGGTGTGTATCTCCCGAGGAGAAATGTAGATTGTGAGTAATAAAATGGCTCTCTGGCCTCTGTATGAACCCTCAAGGAGTACTACGTCAGGATTGTAAAATGCTCCTTTTATGCGCAAATGTGGAGGGCGTGAAAGTGTTGGTAAGGTTATGGAATGCTACTCTGGCTCTCATCGTTGACTGAGTAGAAATTTAATAAATTTAGAAAAGGCAGTCACTTTTTAGACAGAGAATAAAAGATATATATATATATATATATATATATATATATATATATATATAGATATATATATATACATGTGTGTTGTGTGGTGTGTGTGTGTGTGTGTGTGTGTGTGTGTAATATATATATATATATATATATATATATATATATATATATATATATATATATATATATATATATATATATATATATACTTCCGGGGACTTTTAAAGGAAGAATGTGCAACATTTTATCTATTTTTCCTAATGGAGTTTTTTTATTTTATTTTATTTATTTATTTCTTTTTTTTTTTTGGAAAGATGAAGACTTGAAAGAGCTAAACAGCTCAAAGTTTACGAGTAGTTTCCAACTCAAACCAAAAAAAAGCATAACAACTTTTCCCACTCGACAAAAAAAAGCGTTCATTTAGGCAATCGCATTTTTGCCGCTGTATACAAAAAAAGTAAACGAAAAGATTACAAATGTTTGCAATGGCAAATGAATGGGAAGAAAGAACGGTATCACACAAAAGTGAACAGTAACCTGATAGTACCAGGTGTCAAAAGGTTAGACAATTACGTCTGTTACAGATTAGTTCTCATAAGAAAGAGTGCTAAGTATACGAACTTAGCGATAAGAAAAAAAAAACTTAAAGGACATAGAAATAAATGTCCTAAGAATCACATAAATTTTTTTTTTTTTTTTAAAGAACAGAAGAGTTCCGCTTGTTTTCTAGACATTGGTCTCCTGAAAATAGAATAGTATTTCTTTGGTCTATAAACCTCGTGAACTCGAGAAAAAATCTCCTTGACCCTAACTCCAAGTGGAGGCTTGATCCACTTGGAACGATATGGAGAAAGTTCAGTTCTATATTTGTTTTACGCTGAATCCCCAAATTGTATCACTGACCTAAGTCAGATTAGATCACTTTTATGTATCTTACGGATTTCCGTGCTTTTTTTTTTTTTAGAATTCTTTTGTTATTTTTCTTATTATTAGAAGGAAATTTGCTATAATACTACTTGAAAATAGCGACTTAACAGGGACATTTTATGATCACTCTCTCTCTCTCTCTCTCTCTCTCTCTCTCTCATACGTTCTTGATTATGTCGTTCATTATCACTTTCCGTTATCTTTCCAGGGAAGCAAACCTTGTACATAATATCCTTATCAAAGATCCTTATCGATGTTATATCTATTTATATACAACGGATTTTTCAGAGGTCGCCCGGAACAGTATTTGCTAAATTTTTTATTTGACCTTTGAACTAAGCACCAAGAACCTTTTCAAGTAATTTGGTCGTCTGCAGTGGTAGGCCTTCGCTTCTCACCACAAGTCCCCTGGCATGAGGGCATAAAGTCATTTAATTGCACATAAACCCAATATCGATTTTTTGTTTACCCGAACGGATTTTATCCGTTCCTTGCCAAAAACGTCTTCTTATTGTAATAGAATAATTCCAGTTATATCTTTAAAATTTATATTCTTATTTATAAATCCATGCAACAGAAATATGTCCTCAAGAACAATAACAGATGTAGTTCTTATTATTCTTTTCCGGTAAATCTTCCAGTATTCGCTCGCTTTGAAATATTACCGGTTTCATTAAATTCTCTAAACACTGCTGTTACAAGAATGGATTCCCAATGTTTTATTATAGGTTTCTAAATCAGCGTTAATCACAATTTCTAGCATACTGTATCTCTCTACTGCAAATTTTCACTTGAAGTCGCAGTTTGAAGAATCTGATGTCCATGTGAAGGAAAAGAATATTTTCAAGACAAGATTGTTTCATTCCGAGCTTTCATCGTACAAAAGCTCTTCTTTTTATATGATGTCAGGAAGCTTTCCTATGTAGCCAATGTCTCCGGGGTGAACTCTACCAGTTCGTCGACCAGTCCCATGAATGATCGGAGGCAGTCAAGTTGGCTGGGGTCGGGAAATCCCTGATAAAACTGACTTTCTTGGTTAGCTGAAATATCATCTCCTGAGAGAGAGAGTATATGCACAGAAGTTCACGGTGGGTGCTGAAGGTGTGTATGGTAGTCTTCATCATGGAGAAAAATGTGTTCTATGACTTTTAATGGAATTTTTTACTCACTGAAAGGCCATATCACCTTTCAGGCAGAAAAGCGTCTCCAGAAGCTGTGAAGGCCATCGGTCTTCTACGCTATTGGAATTGACCATATGAAGGAATAACAGTTGTTAAATGTTGATCTTCTTCTGCCAGTTCAGTCCCATTGGGCATCAGCTGTTGTGAAATACCGAGACTTCGGTATTTTCTCTTTTCATACATAAATTATAATAAACAAATATGCAAAATATAGTTTTTATAGTGAAAATGCTTTCATTTTAATCACGTAAACACATTCCAGCAGTCCATGCATTGTTTCGTAATCGAGATAAGAGGATTAACCAAAGTAATATCTTATAACAAAAGAAATTAGAATATTTTGAAAAGGCTTGGAAATATTTCTAAAGTGCCGCGGACTTAATAAGGGTAATATCTTATAACAAAAGAAATTAGAGTATTTTGAAAAGGCTTGGAAATATTTCTAAAGTGCCGCGGACTTAATAAGGTAAACTGTGAATCTTTCACAATAAAAATTTATATTAAAAGCAGCGTAACGACAATGAATAATTACAACCAACATGTGATGTACTATGCAGATTTTTACATTGTTTTCCTCTTATTTGACAAGAGGAGGACCTGCTCACGAGCAACATTCACTTCCTTTTGAAAAATATTAACCGTAGAGCCAATATCTCAAACCTTTATGTTTTGCTGTAACTTATCTCGGGTTATTCGCATACGGCACCAACATTTCAGTTTTATGGGACGTATGGTTGAAATTGTTCAGTTAATAAACAAACGAAATTTTAATCTATTTTGAAAATAAAACTACAAGAAAAAATCATTTATCCTCGTAAATTTCAAGCTTGGGTAAAATAAAATTTATTTTCAACTCAGGCAACTTGGCGGGAACATTTTTTTCTTTTTAAAATTTTTTTTTTACCAGCGTTTGTCCCTTTCAATATCAAAAGTATTTTAAAACGAATGAAGTGGTATTAATAACGGTGAAGGAATACAGTCATCTGATGAATATTTTGGACAATCAGTTTTTTGAGGACGGTGACTGGATAGGTAGTGGTATGGTACCATATATTCTGGTACCATATATGGCCCATATATTCTGTTCAGTAGCGACTACTGTGTATTACACATACTTTTCCAATCGCTTTGAACGCGTATTTTCCTCGCTTATGTCTTCCCCTTCCATAATCTTCTGCTACCTACCTACTGTAGTTTGGATTGGTTTAGACGTTGAGCCGTATTTTTCCCGTTTCTGATGAAATTGCGTTTTTATTTTTTTTAAATCCTTGCTATTGCAAAATACTTCATACGTCGCTTACCCAGTACGGTTATTGTTATGGAGGAATAAGAACTTGCAGTCAAAATAATACGAATATCATAAAAAACTATCATAAACCGAGGATTTATTGGCTTTAAGATATTAATTACAGAAGAAAGTGAGAAGTGTTACCTACGTCAGTTTCATTATAATTACTCACCAGTTTAATAAATATATTTTAAAAGTCCTAGGTAAAAACAATATGATTTTGCAGGGTGTAATGAATGACCGCTATAATATAGATATTGATAAGCAGGATAACATTCTAATGACACGGTTGTATGCGAGTTTGTGAGTGTGTGTGTGTCTGTGTGTGTGTGTGCGTGTGTGTGTGTAACATTCTGACATGGGAAAGACGAGATAAAGAGAACAAGATATGTTCCATAAACACAAGAAAACCTAAAAACCATTAAAAAGGAGCATACAATTTCGCAATGTTGTTTTTGGGAAAAGAGGAGATGTCTCCATCGAAACATATCAAAGCAAAATGTCTGTGGAAATATATATACTTCTCTCTCCCTCTCTCTCTCTCTCTCTCTGAGAGAGAGAGAGAGAGAGAGAGAGAGAGAGAGAGAGAGAGAGAGAGAGAGAGAGAGAGAGAGAGAACTCTTGTAGGAATAAAAACAAAGCCAGTAAGATCATTCTGACAGATTTTAGAAAATGCAGAATATCTCATTTATTCGCCAAACCAGTTAT
>NC_087210.1:22390745-22398245 GCF_015104395.2 Macrobrachium nipponense
ATATATAATATATATATATATATATAATATATATATATATATATATATATATATATTATATATATAATATATACTTACATTTATTGACCGCCTCATCTTCCCAGCAGTATTCAAGTAATTGTATGTATGAATGAGCAGCCATGTCTTCTCCTAAAGCAACTGATTTTGGGAGAGAACACGAGGTAGGAAGGGTGGAAAGAAATTTCCGTCTGACGGAAGCTTAGGGTAAGATATGGCAAGTTCACCCGGAGAAGTAGCTAGGCCTTGAAATGGGTTTTAGGGACCTCTACAATAAGACCTATTTTCCTTCCAAATCTGCTGGCTGTTGTTTACCACTTTCAGGCAGTGCCCGAGGCGGTGTATGGAATCCCCGTGATTCAAAGAGACCCAGCATCCATCTCAGTCACAAGCGACTCCTAAGGCAAGGCGGACGCGCCTCTACTCTCCTCCTCTGACGGACGTCAGCCCTCTGTCCAAACGCTGGTGGGACTATCTTCAGAGCACGACACATGTCCAAGCCTCAAGTAATTAAGGTACGTCTAGAAAGTGTAAACTCCAAACCAGCTCCTTTTTATCCAACACGACTCTTGCTAATTTCATTTTCAATTCTCACTTGTATCCCTCTTACATCAAAAGCCCTTTGTCCTAATCGGGCCATGTGCTTCCCCTTGTGACTTGTTAAAGACTAAGTCTTCATTGCATACCTCAGTTAAACACTAGAGTTCCTTTTCCACAGTGTTAGAGAAACTGAATAATCGTAACTTGTGCAAGAAGTCCTTTTTTTTTTATCTTGTCTAATCTGGGATCTTTTCCAGATTCCCTGAGTCACGTGTCCAAGTCTTCGCTCCGCAAGTGTTGCATTACCGCAAGATTTTGAAAGCCAGCTTTTACGGGAACCTCATTTTTAGCCAGCTATCCCCTTGTGAGAGATATATTGGTCCCCACGTGTGGACAAGCTGCATTTACTCTTTCTCCAGGCCAGTAAACGGCCTCTTGTAAATAAATAGATGTAAAGTAATTAGCTGAGTTTTCTGGCGACCTTTTCCTCTAGAGTAAATGAATACTATAAATCCTTTAAGGTAAGTTCAAGTAATTTATTCTGCATTTTTCCCTCAACTCTTTTCGTTTACGTATTTGAACCCCTTAAGGCCAGGCTTAAAACGTAACAATGTCGACGCTTCCCACGAACCTGGCTCGTAAATCACGTTATCCCTTGTAAAACGTAAAATGTAAATGATTTTACAAAGCATAAATCAAAGCACACTTGCAGCGGAAGACACACACTGACTCACGGTAAGGTATATAATTCGTATATGATTTATTTTATAACAAATGTTAACTTAAGGTACGTTTAAGTATTTTTATTAGAAGTGTTTAAAAGAGTGTTAGTTAGAAATATTATATTGTAACGGCGAAGCGCCAAGCGAATCCTATGATCTTGTATTGTCGTGTATTGTATGAGCTCCCACGAGCACGTGTGCAGATAGATGCCAGAAAGTACTAGTTCAACCTAGGAAGTGCTTTGCCAGGGTTTATTGCTGTGTTAGAAAGCCTAGCTAGTTAGGAGTGTTCTGCTAATAGTTACGGC
The DNA here is from genome assembly GCF_015104395.2 of Macrobrachium nipponense. Classification (NCBI taxonomy): domain Eukaryota; kingdom Metazoa; phylum Arthropoda; class Malacostraca; order Decapoda; family Palaemonidae; genus Macrobrachium; species Macrobrachium nipponense. Next base: position 22,392,334 of record NC_087210.1, read on the forward strand.
AAAAGAAGTGTACAATTCTTTTGTCTGTGATATGTTAGGGAATTCATTTTAACTTAGTTTTCATTGCAAGTGTTGGTAACCGCTTAGCCTGCCAGCTATCGTCATCTTTAGCGCATGCGCTTTCCCAGCCAACCTTTGTTTCGCACAGCCAGCCATGTTTGTATCCCTTTCAGAATTAAATAATATCAATCTCGATACTAGTATCTATCATTCTGCCAGAGAAATTAATGTAATTCATCTTGAATAAGAAATTAGAATTTCGTGTTGTAAATCGCCTCCGCGTTTACAGAAAATCAGCTGATTCGCCATCGCTGATAGCACCCCGCTCGGCTAGCCTCACGACACGTTTCACCTAGCATCGCTCACTCGCTTGCTGAGCGAAAGTTTCATTTCACTTCGGACTCAACGTAACCTTTTCCATTTACAACTGTTTGCTAACATTTCATCTTAAAATCCTTACCGTAATTTCACTTGTCACAGGGACCTAGTAACCTTACGTAAAGTTAACGTAAATCTTCAAAGTACAGTAAAATTACAAGAATTGTTAACGTAAAACGCATTGTTGTAAATTTCTTGTGAAAACACAAATCATTTCATATAAGCGCAAGCCGCTGCCAGTAACGTAAATATTGTTCATCGCTAGCGCGTTATCGTTTTCATAAACCTTATCCAAAGCAATTCTTTCATTAAACGTTAACGTAAGTAGATCATTTAACGCAAGTTGCATTGTATTTACTAACATTATTAGTTCAATTAAATACAAGGGAGTCCATCATATATCATTTTCACCCTCTCAGAGAGAGAGAGAGAGAGAGAGAGACAGAGAGAGAGAGAACCTATTATTCACGAGGCCAAGAGTACTACGTCCATTACTTATACTCATGCAGAATTAACATTACTTCAGTCGTCTTGTGTCTTTCATTTACACAAGCGTGGATACGTACGCGCCTGTGTCCATTGCAGTTTTGCAAGCATTTATTTCATTTATCGAGTACTTCAGCAAAGGACTGAGCATTTTAAAATTACCATTACCTGTCGTTGCCCGAGTGGTCTTTTCATTTTCTTTTATCACAAAAGACTTGCGTATACCGCAAGCGCAGATTGCACAGTGTGCATGCAAGTTCCTTACATCCAGACAAGGAAGCCTACCAGTCTAGGACTGGCCACCACCAGTGCACCACAGGTCGTATCATTTTACAGTGCCACTAATTCTTGACACTGTCCATCGTCTGGCTGCTGGGGTACTCCCACCTTTTACTTTCTCTCCTCCACCATTACACTCTGCCACGAGCAGTGCCATTTCTCTTCAGTATATTTGAGTATACTGCATTTAGTGTCGTCCGACGGGACACACCAGCATGCTACCAGTGCTGCCCAAGGAATGCCTCCTCAAAGTGCCGTGCACCTGTACAGATGTACAGGTAGCCCTTTACCTGCGTGTCCGTCCTTACGGAACGCCCAATTAATTAGTGTGTCCATGTACAAGGGTCAGTGATCCTTCGGAACACTCCCCAAGGGAACGCCTCCCGAAGTGCCGCAATACCAGCACTACTAGTGCTGTCCAAAAGGAACGCCTCCTGAAGTGCCTTGCACCTGTACAGGACATACAGGTAGCTATTTACCTGCGTGTCCGTCCTACGGAACGCCCATTCATTAGAGTATCCACCATTTCGGATCACTCAACCAAGGAACGCCTCCATAAGTGCCGTGCACCTGTATTGGACCTACAGGTTGCCCATTCCAGCGTCTCCCAAGTTGGGAACGCCCTTAAGTGTGACGTACACCGCACACTCCATTTGATTGTCTCACCTGATTAGAAGGTGCCATTCCAGAAGTGCCACCCACTTACGGGACACTTCCCAAGTGCCACAGAGCACCCAGTCTTTTAAGACTTTTTCATCCGAGCCTCCACTGCAGCCTGAGAAATGTCTTCTGCTGCCCAACCACATATATCCATGGAGCTGGAGAAGCTCCAGACACTCATGGCTCTGGGCACAAACACCGGTTACACTGGGCAGGAACTCACCCAGTGGGTGAAGGGGCGGATGGACGACCTGCTCCTGCAAGAGAAAGCCGCCAGAGAAGAAGAGAGGAAGGAAAAAGAAGCAGAGAGGAAGGAAAAAGAAGCAGAGAGGAAGGCAAGGGAAGAAGAGAGAAAGCATGAGCTAGGCCTCAAGGAGAAGGATCTCGAGATGGAGAAGGCCCGACAGGTGAACGCCGAAGCCCTAGCCATGCAGCCAGCTCCCAGCCCCACGCCTATGGTGTCGCACAGTCCTATTGCCAGCATTAACGCTCATATCCCGAAGTGGACTACCACTGAGATAGAGAGGGCCGCCCTGCTTGCCAAGCACCTGGATGGCAAGGCTAAGACTGCCCTCCGCTCACTGGATCAGGGTCAGCGAGGGGACCTGGTGGAAGTTCACCGGGTCATTACGAAGGCCTATGAGATCACCCCGGAGAGGTGGAGGCAGCGTTTCCAAGGTCAGGCAAAGGAAGTTGATTGGGCCTGGGGAGATTACTCCTACCATAAAATCCAAGCCGGGCAGAGTTGGCTTGATGCCATGTCGTGCACCGAGTTCCAGGATCTGTTTAACCGGATCATGCTGGAGCATCTCTACCAGTGTGTACCTGGACCACTCGCAGTGCACCTTAATGACAAGCAACCCAAGACACTTGCGGAAGCTTGTCGCCTGGCTGATGAGTGGGAGACCTTCAACCCATCTCACAGCACCGCCCACCAATGCATAGTGCCACCCGGTCACCTCTCCAGATCCACACGGCCACGTTTGCAAGAAAGTGGGTCACCTCGCAGCAGAGTGCCACCTCAAGAGCGCCGCGAACCACAAACCTCCTCAGAACCCTCCTCGGCCACCGAATGGTGCCTCAGCCTCCTCTCAAGACCAGTCAGATGCCCTACGGAGACCAGCCCAGCAGAGGGGCTCCTGCAGAGCCTGTGGGGCTACAGGGCACTACTCCCCCGGATATCCTGGGTGCCCCAAGCATGTGCCTTCAACCAAGCACGCCCACCTGAACAGTGCCACAACCTCCTCGGCCCTTATGCCCGAGTCCAGGTCTCACCCTGAGCGGGTGTGGACCACTTCAGTCACAGTGGCACCCCTGGATGGCTCTACCCTACCAGTGACTCTGCCATTTATGGTAGATACCAGCTCCGATCTGTGTCTCATAGACTGAGACCAAGTGCCAGCCAGTGCCACAGTCGACGAGCACTTCAGGTGGGCCATGACTTGGGTCGAAGGGCAGTCCAAGACCGTTCCCACAGTCGTTCTGCAGGTCACCACTCCTTGGTGCACCAAACCTCACCGCCTAGGCGTAGTAAGTACAATTCGGCATGGAGTAGGTTTCCTATTGGGAAGGGACCTCCTCTGGGGATGTCCCTCCCCCACACCACTCCAGGGCCAAGCTACCTCTCCACATCAAATCACTGCCAGAGAGGACGCTTCACCTGTGCCAGAGCACACAGCAAGCCTTGGTGACCCCACAGATTCACAACCTGTGGTGCCATCTCGGCCTTATTCTCCAGTGCCACAGAAGAAGTTCTCGAACCAGTTCTGCCGAGACTGTGGCCGCAAGGGTCACATGTCTGCCAACTACGGAGGGTGCGCGAATTACAATATTCCCACCATCGCAATGGCAGTTACCAATCCTTCTTTACCAGGACCCCCAGCTCAGGGCCCTATAACCGTCGCACCCATCCAAGGTCATTATTCACTAAGCCACGTCAGAGCCTTTGACGACTCCAGCGCTCAAATCTCCCTGATACGGGAAGATCAAATCCCCTGAGGGGCAACCGTCGATAGACGGCAACTGATCATGATTGAAGGCATCAATCATAGTAAGATGATCCTTCCCACAGTCCAATTGAGAGTCGCAAGACCTCACCTTACCAAGGGATGTACACTTGCAGTTGCAAGCTACCTTCCAGGAGGTTACGACCTTCATTCTAGGGCAAGACCTGAAGTCTCCCATTGCTAAGGGCCCGCTGAGAGGTATTGCACCTCTGGTACCCGTCACAGGTCCAGTCGACCTCAACTCTCTCCCAGTGCCACTTGGCAGCACTCGGCAGTGCCAAGCTCCGCCCAGCCTGGATGTAGAGCCACCACAGAACTTTACCTCTGCGCCTGGCCCTGAGCTAGCACCAGCGCCTAACCTAATCAAGGATCCTCCTACAGGAGATCCTCCAACAGGCATGGAGCTTACCACAGCCCATGGCCAATTCCAAGTCCATGATTCTTCTTCGGCCTCACCTCTGTCGCCCGAGGATGAACCTCCGGCAGACCTTACCTTTACACCTCCTCTGGACGACCAGGAACTGCCCGACCAGGAGTCAGCCTGGAGTTTTCCCCTTACGACGGTTGTCGCAGCAGCCGAAGTGAGGGCCTCCCCTGCAGTAGGTTCCACCTCTATGACGGTTGCTGCAGATACCGAAGTAGGGTGTTCTCCTGCAATCCCTCAGGCTACCACTGCCTTTGCTCCTGACGGCATTTCTGGCCTTACCCCAGAGTTGGTTCCTCCGTCTACTCCTAGGACTGGTATAGCCAGGTGCTGGAGGAATAAGAAGAAGAAGAAGGGACGTCATTAACCCACTAACAAAAGAGCCACATGCTCTCCTTGACACGTGTGCCCAAGGTACAGTGTCACATTCATTTTCAGAGTGATCCTGGCACCTACCCAGAGAAGGTAGCCAGCCTGATCTCTGCCAGTAAACTAACCCTCTAACCCCTAGAAATATTAATTCTAACTCTCATGTAAATGTCCTAATTACCTCATTACATTTCCATCCTGGTACTTCACTAATCACTCATCCTCCCCACGCAGCATTGCCTCACATCATGTATTTTAACAATTCAGTCGATAAATCACTGCTGTGCGTACCACTCACTGGAATGATTGCGTCTCTAATTAACTGTATTGATTAGGCTAGGCTAATGATTTAGTACCAGGGCATTAGGGTAGTAGCAAAAAGAATTTTCAAGTAACCTTACCTAGGGTTTGAGTAGATTGTCGTCACAGGCGACCCGTAGTTATCACTTAGGCTAGACTACATTAATCCAATAAGTTAGTACACTTAGCATCTCCACCTATAAGTTAGGTAGGCCACTGTAGTTAGCTGTATCGCAGCTCAAAAAACTTCAGTTAGAGTAGAAGAACTGGGTAGTCGAGACGATCAACTTATTTAGCCAAGGCCTTCACGCCCGAAAGGGAGTGAATGCCTTCTTAACAGGGGGAGCAGTTACATTAATTGACCGCCTCGTCTTCCCAGCAGTATTTAAGTAATTGTATGTATGAATGAGCAGCCATGTCTTCTAAAGCAACTGATTTTGGGAGAGAACACAAGGTAGGAAGGGTGGAAAGGAATTTCCAGTCTGACGGAAGCTTAGGGTAAGATAGGCACGTCACGAGAGTAGCTAGGCCTCGAAATGGGTTTTAGGGACCTCTACAATGAGACCTATTTTCCTTCCAAATCTGCTGGCTGTTGTTTACCACTTTCAGGCAGTGCCCGAGGCGGTGTATGGAATCCCCGTGATTCAAAGAGACCCAGCATCTATCTCAGTCACAAGCGACTTCTAAGGCAAGGCGGACGCGCCTCTACTCTCCTCCTCTGTCCAAACGCTGGTGGGACTATCTTCAGAGCACGACACATGTCCAAGCCTCAAGTAATTAAGGTACGTCTAGAAAGTGTAAACTCCAAACCAGCTCCTTTTTCTCCAACACGACTCTTGCTAATTTCATTTTCAATTCTCACTTGTATCCCTCTTACATCAAAAGCCCTTTGTCCTAATCGGGCCATGTGCTTCCCCTTGTGACATGTTAAAGACTAAGTCTTCATTGCATACCTCAGTTAAACAATAGAGTTCCTTTTCCACAGTGTTAGAGAAACTGAATAATCGTAA
>NC_087210.1:22400745-22403245 GCF_015104395.2 Macrobrachium nipponense
TGTGCAAGATAAAAGAAAACAAAAAATGGCCTTAGAAATATATCCTAAAATGGGGTATGCAGTTTTGCCTTTTGGGTAGTTCTATATTTTGACCACATTATTTTATGTAGTTTTCGTCTTTTTACCTATATTTTTATTTGCTAAATTCTCATTGTAACATGTAATTATAAAGAATAATATATTAGTTCTAATATTCGTTAAACTGGATTGTTACTAAACCTTCTCAGTTTGCAAAAATAAATGTAATGATTTCATAACTTACAAAACAGATCATATGTCAGAATCACTTGTGCGTTGACATACTACAACGATGCATGATGGTGAGAGTGAAAATATTCATGCAAAAAAGAGAATTATACTCTAGACTGAACAAAACGTTTTGAAAGTGTAAGCTACTCGTCTTGCTTACGATTTAAATTTCTTTTAGATTATTATATCTTGGTTTATCTCAGATAAATACAGCAATAAATATTAAAATGGATTATGAGCGCTTCGGCAGTCAATCCGTGATTTAAATTTAAACATTATATATATATATATATATATATATATATATATATATATATATATATATATATGTATATATATATAAGTATACACACACCTCCCCCCACATATACATACACACACATGTATATATATATATATATATATATATATATATATATATATATATATATATATATATATATATATATTATATATATATATATATAATGTTTAAATTTAAATCACGGATTGACTGTCGAAGCGCTCGTAATCCATTTTAATATTTATTGCTTTATTTATCTGAGATAAACCAAGATATAATAATTTAAAAGAAATTTATATATATATATATATATATGTATATATATATATATATATATATATATATATATATATATATTAATAAAGTGTGTGGCGCTAATAGTGCCAATGATGCCATTATTATATACAAGTGTGCTAACATAATAAAAAAAAAATTAAAAAACAAACTCGTCAAAGGTAAATAACTCCACTCTCTCCTCTCTCTCTCTCTCTCTCTCTCTCTGACTAATATATCATCTACGTCTGTCAATGAAAGTTTTGCTGGACATGAAAAAGAGAGCCAGTGTGACAAGAACTGCCCTCTTTGTCCAAAAGAATTCTCCATCTTGAATGGGGGTGGAGAGGAGAGAAGGGGAAGGTCCTCCCTCGCGGCAAAGGGGGTTGGAGAGGCCCCATTCTGAGGGAATTGCTAATCTTTTATGCATTCTTTATTTGCACGTTTTTACAGCAATAAGTGACGGTCGTTTTTATATTTCTATTTTCACAATGTTGTTAACATAGGTAAAATTATTTCTATTACTGAATGCGATATGTTTACTTTAATTTATAATTGTAGTCGCTAAACCCCACCTCATCAAAATGAGCTTTCAACGAATCCTCCTCATTTATTTCATGCCGAAACAGAAAATTGCATGCGTTTGGACTTACGCCTTTGAGAAATACTGCGTTTGCTGACTTACGAAAGCCTCTCTTCCTGTCAACGCAAAGTTAACTGGCATCGCAAAATTGAAAAAAATGTACAAACATAAATTTGTAAGGTAAAATTTGTCATTATTTTATATCCGTACTTGACGTTTCTTGAATTAGATCGATATATATATATATATATATATATATATATATATATATATATATATACATATATATACATATATTGCATAATTATACACAAAATTAAATTAATTTAAGTTAATGAAGTATATACTCATTTTTTCGATCTATCATTATCTGTGACATAAATTTCCACATTCAGGGAGAAATGTACATGATTGCATTTATATCCCCCACATGCTAGTTTCGTCAATAAATTTTGTTTTTATACATCAGAAAATGTGTTGTTGTCAAGAATGGAAAAGAGAAAGTCTTATCACAATAGAGATATTGTTACCCACAAATGCTTGACCTTCTTCGAGAAAAATATGTATCCTCACCATACACACACACACACGCACACACATACACACACACACACACAAACACACATGAATATATATATATATATATATATATATATATATATATATATATATATATGTGTGTGTGTGTGTGTGTGTGTGTGTGTGTGTGTGTGTGTGTGGGTGTGTATGTGTGTTTTTCCTTAACTACGAATTTGCATTATTTACAAACAAGACAATAAATATGAACCCCAAAATAGAAAACTTAAAGTAATAAAAAACACTTGAAATTGTATAAATTGATACGTTATTAACATCTCGTCAGCTGACTGTCAGAATCTCAGACAAGATCTCAATCTTTAAATTCCAGAATATTAAGAACTTTTTAGTTTCTGTAAAAGAAAAATATTCAGATTACTAATTATCTGCCGGTCCTCATTTTTCTGTCCACACCTTCAGACCCTTAAAAACTACTGAGGCTAGAGGGCTGCAAATTGGTATGTCGATCAACCACCCTCCAATCGTCGAACACACTAAATTGGAGCCGTCTAGCAACCCTAGTAGTGTTTATTTTT
>NC_087210.1:22408245-22430267 GCF_015104395.2 Macrobrachium nipponense
AAATTCGGGTGTAGTATGGGTAGTCCTTTAAGTCCTGTTTTAGCCAATCTGTACATGGAATACTTTGAAACTACAGTAATAAATGCAATAAAACCCAAAAACATGCTGTGGATGAGATATGTGGATGATATCCTAAACATTTTGGGATAATAGGTGGGGCAATTTTAATGAATTCCTCTCAAAATTAAACGCATTAGTACCCAGCATCAAATTTAAAGTTGAATGGGAAACAGACAACAAAATTCCTTTTCTTGATGTTTTAATAATCAGAGACACGACAGAATACAAATTTACCATATACAGAAAACCAACGTTCTCACTTTCATACATTCACTACTATAGCTATCTCGACATCACTATCAAGATAGGTGTAGCTAGCAACCTATTCTTAAGAGCCTTACGAATTTGTTCCCCAGAATCCTGGAAAAAGAATTTGAACTAATTCGCAAGCAACTTTCGTCTCTTTAAAGTATCCTGACCATATAATTGAGAAAGCAATTCACAAAGCAAACGTAATTTTCTACCGACCCCCTAAAGACAAGACCAGACACACCCAACAATAAAATAAAAATTCCTCACCTGGAGACGATTAAGAGAGTAACCCACACCCTAGGAAAATCTAACCCTTTTGCATTTACCTACCCAAATACCCTAGCCAAATCCCTGATTAATGTCCAACAAAAGACATCTCCCAAGGACACTGGGTCTATGAAGATCCCATGCCAGGACTGTGACCAATCTTACATCGGATTTACAGGTAAATCACTTCCCCAGAGATTAATACAACACAAACGGTCAGTTAGGTATGGACAACAGAACTCGGCTATTTTCAACCATATAATGAACATAACCATAGAATAAACTGGAATTTGTCGCGTGTAATTTATAGCAGCAACTGCCGGTACAGAGTCAAATGATGGAATCGGCCTTAATAAAAGAGAAGCAGGTAAAGAACATCTCAAAAGGAGCGTGATTTCAGATATGATCGACGAGGTTTTCATCCAACCAACGCTCAAGAAGATTAAAGGAAGATTATCAGCGGGGTGACCTAAATTGGCTTACTTGTGGACGGATCTCTTGGTATAAATACCACCTTCTCTGTAAACTTTTCTCATTCATATACCTGAAGAGAGAGACAGCAGTTCTCTGAAATATAGTACTTTTCTCTCTATATTTTGTGTTTTTATGGGCTCCTTTTATTAGATATATATATATATATATGTGTGTGTGTGTGTGTGTGTGTGTGTGTGTGCGCGTGTGTGTGTGTATGTGTATGTATGTATGTTTATATATATATATATATATATATATATAATATATATATATATATATATATATATATATATATATATATATATATATATATATATATATATATATATATAATATGAAGGCCCCCACAAATTGCTAACATTAATCCAGATGAAAGTCAGCTGAACAACTAATCAGGATGTTCCCATATACCACTTTAACCACTCTCTATTAAAACACGAAAGGAAAAATGAAAAGCACTCATGCCATGCACATCAAAGGTTTACCCCGTTCTGCGATATTTTATTTTCTCAGTGACACGATATTTTGGGTCTGGAATATTCGAATAATGGTCATTTTGGCGCTTTTTCACGAACATTATAAGAGGAGATAAATTTCGTTGTTATCCATTATCATATGGAACTATGTCGACTGTTGATGTTCCAAGTTGTTGCAAACATTCCTGGTCACTTTTTAGGAATGTTAGAAGGGTGTAACGAATGCGATATGCACGATCGCCTGTTTGACAATAGCTGCAATTGACTTAGGAATTTCCGATAGCAAAGCAACCCTTAATCAGGCTGGAAGTACCATAATCCCTTCCAATGACATCTCTTCTCTTTTGGTAAATGACTTTCATAACTTAACTGGGTCACCCAAGATTAAGACAAGACGAACAAAAGTTAGCTTTTTAGTTGTGCCTTCTGACCTTGAAGTAAGGATTGGGCTATATGCCAGTTAAGGTCTGGTGTTCAGGGGAAGCTTAAACGAATTCAAGTATTTCAGTTTTATGATTTGGGGTGCATCAAAAAACTTTAGCACCGAGTCATATATGTATTATCATATGAAAGGGTAATCCAACTGGCACAGACGCTCAGTAAGCACATAAATAGATATGCACTATTATTTTACGAACACTTCTCTCAACTGATCAAAGCAAACCGCTTTCCCTTTTTTGCTCTGAACGCAATCGTCGGTAATGCCGTACGAATACATTTTAATCTTTTTATTTTTGTGCTATTTTATTTTCCCAGTATTTGTTGGTATAAGATGAACAGCCTTGCTAATCAGATCAGCTCTGTGCAAAAAGATCCTAAGTGATTCTTTTTTTTATAAATATAAATTTATGCAGTTTGGAAAGAGTTAAATGATGCATACTGAAGAAAACAGTTTATGTGATTTCTTAATTAAAAATAACATGAGCAAATTGAAAATCCTGATCGAATTATCTCCCTGCTTTTTGTAAGATTTTTATTTTGCATTACTTATTTTCTCTGTCCCTTTGAAGACAAGAAGCATTCCAAAACGATACGCCGGACATTCTCTGACGAATTACCTCGTAGAATTAAATCTGCGACTGTTTTCAAACTGAATTTTCACATGAAAGCTTTTACAATATTAAATGAAGAAAAACTGAGCATTTGATGAAAGTGAAAAAAGGAAGGCTTTTACAAAATCAAATGAAGAAATACAAAGCATTTGAAGAAAGTGAAAAAACAAGGAACAATTAAAAGTATGCTTTACAACCACTTTCCATTTGAAGGTTTACAAGGCATGATCCAATCTCCAGCTTACTAGTGGAACGTGCTAAAATCTACAGTCAAATAGTATGTTGTTTCAGCAACGAAAATCAAAATAAATACACCATAATGTATTTATTAGAAGTAATTGTTCTGTACTGTTTAACAAGCATACTATTTCTTTTTAACATTATCATTCATATATACAAATAATAATTATCCTATACTAAAATTTCTGTATCTTTAAATCAAAGCAAAACATTTTTCACACCTTGTTAGACTTTTCCATAGACCTCTCTTACCCGCCCAACAAGAACAAGAACAACACAAAGTAGTTTGTAGGCTTACTCCCCACGGTATCTGAAATGATAGTTTCGGCACAATGTGAAAGATGGAAGGAGGCGGGTGGAGGAGGGTGGGGAGAGAGAAGAGCAGAGTAGTCCTTCATCCTGTTTCACCCGAAGGAAAGAAGAGGCGACCGACTGCATTCCCAACCCACATGATTCACAAGAGCCTGTCTCCGATGTGACTAATTTATGACAGCGATAGATTAATGAAATAGCAAAAAGAAAATATTTCTCCTCTGCGCCTAAGCCAGTGCCTGTCTTCCGTGAATTTATCTTTCATACATTGATTATAGCCGAGATTTATCTCCACCTTCGTCGGCTCAATGATTATGGCAATTTATTGGATTATTTTTGCCCTGAGCTTTCTCGTGCATTAGTTTCTGATTTGAAGCACCGTTGTAAACGTTTGGTTTCCAGAAATTATCTATAATACCGGGTAAAACATGATCATCATTACTTCGTTATATCTATTCACTGAGTAAAAGAAAATGATCAATATTTCGCAAAGCTGAACACAAATGCTATTCACCTTTGAAATGAGTCTACTATGAAAATATTACTTGAAATAGCGGACTGATCGAAGAAATATGTCGATAAAATGTCTCATAAATTATTCATGAAAATAGGAATTTAGATAGTGTGGGAAATAAGAAGTTTACACTTCATGGCAGTACCTCAGCATATCCTTGAATCCGTTTATTTTATATTAACTAGAATGCATTATTGTTTTCCCAATTTTCAGCATCGTTTCTATACTGATTTTGAATGCAAGGTTTCCAAATTTCAAATGGATATTTCAAAGGAACTACAGGAAATCGAGATCTGATCGGTGTGGCCATGTTTTAAAATAAAATGTTATAAAACGCAATGATTATGTTTAAAGAATTACGTTTTTTCCGAAGTTTTAATGATTAATGTATCATAGATAAAAGCGATTTTATTTAATGATCTCCATTGTAAATTCTCACTTGTATAAGGATGTATTTGTGAGAATATTGTTGATAGAAAATCATTTGTAAATCTTCTTTGCTCTCTCTATAACAAAGGAAATTGATTTTCTAACGCTATCCAATAGATAAAAAGATCTTTTGTGCCTCATATTCTAAGAGTAGCATGTATGGACACAGCACCACAATGATACAGTTAAATATTTCACACAATAGTTATAGGTGAATTGTTCCGAAAGATTTTTATTGCATTTAGTGATCATCACAGTAATGGAAATCGGCCAGTACTATTTTAACTTATGACAACTATTACGATGTCCACTCTTTCCAGATTTTTTCCAGGAAATATCAACCAAAAATCACGTACCATAAACTTTTCTCAATCAAGCAGCCTGCTCGTAAATTGTCACTGGATGAAGAAATAGATATAATATGTATTAAGTAAGGCATACCAAAGCAACGTTCAGTTTTTAATTCATAACCTCATGCCAAACATTGAAATAAGTCAAAAGAAGAAAAATACATATTCTTTTAAATGAAAAACAGCGATTACAAAATTCATATATAGAACTTAAGTCATACCTTAGTAAGCCCCATACTTTTTCATGATCAAACGAAAGACAGCTACAATATTACCGTCATGTTTAATTCCGATAGAACTAAATATTCTAAAGTTTTACGTCTGCTAAAATATTTTATATGGACTTCCCATTTAAGGAATGGAGAGACCGCTTGGACCAAGGTCACTCATCACATTGTTGTTATTTCTCTCTCTCTCTTTCTCTCTATTTCCCATGGAGAGGAGCGTCACGTCTAGTTTCATACATAGCCCTCTCTAAACCAAATGTGCTCTTGAACCACTTCCAAAAAATTTGTTCTAACTGCGAGTGTACCTCTTTCTGATTTTCTGCTCCTGTTCACCGTCATTACCCAGTGGAACTGCAGTATTATGCTTCTACGCAAATTTGACGCTTTTCTATACGATTTCTTACGGATATTAGAATTTTGTATTTTACCATCTCCATATAACATGTTTACTCTCCCTCATCATTTTCACATTTAAAAGCATCCGATAACTACTTTTTGCTCTTTATCGTGGCTAAATGTTTTACCTGAATATGTGGAACTTGGACAAAATTAAAATCACTTGCATAATAAAGGTCATTAGCACATAATTACAAAAATGCTGAATCTAGAGGTTGGAATTGAGAGCAACAATAATATCCCTTCTCATTATTATATTAGGAGATTTCTTCATAACAATGACAACATGAAAGCGTAAAGTATGAAAAGACTAATTCTTGAAATCTTCAGTTCATGCGAGTCGGGTAGGTAAAATATAAAGTTCCTGAAGTCTAATTCTCTCTCTCTCTCTCTCTCTCTCTCTCTCTCTCTCTCTCTCTCTCTCTCTCTCTCTCTCTCTGCCTGTAAATGGTAATATCAAAGCCAGGAGATCTGAGGAACTCAGAAGAGAGGAAACGGAAAGGCCAAAAAAAGATAAATAAGTAAAAAAAAAAAAAAAGGCCCAAGGAATAGCACGAATGGAATTCTTGGAAGAACGCAAGTTCTCGGAATTTGCTTTGAAGAAATACACGACCGACAAGTTAGATTTTTGGCTGCTTTAGTTTTCTGTGAACGTAGTCGGGCGAAATTACCAAACTTTTTTTTAGAGGTAGATGTAATTTTCTCATGTAAATAGAAGTAGATAACCAAAGAGAGAAAGAGAGAGAGAGAGAGAGAGAGAAGAGAGAGAGAGAGAGAGAGAGAGAGAGAGAGAGAGAGAGCCTTTCTTTTCCTAAGGGCCCCACCTCAAGTGATCATATTTTCTTGAATGTTGAATTGCTTATGAGGCCGCCGAGTGAAATATTTCATATAACTTACAGCTTCTGACTTACCAGCAAAAACCTAATAAGCAGAGACGTCAAGACCCTTATATATACGACACCTTTCCTTTGCTTCAAAGTTTGTAGCGTTTCAGTTATAAGATACATATTTGGGCGTCATTACAAGAATGTGCACGAGAAAAAATATTAATTAATATGATTGTAATTCACAAAACTTTCAGATATGAAATTCAGTCCTTTTCTAATGAGAGAGAGAGAGAGAGAGAGAGAGAGAGAGAGAGAGAGAGAGAGAGAGAGAGAGAGAGTGCGTCACTGTGGTCCTTAGAGGCTCAAGTAATTATTTATTAGCTGATCTAAAAACATTAGTAAATATTCCAGAAGAAAACTCTCACTTCTGAATTTCGTACGGGCGGCCGTCTGTGCATGGTCTCTTTCGGAGAGAGGCAGCGCTGTAAGCAGCATCGTGGGGGTGATTTTGTATCTCTCATTGCCAAGTAAATTCGTCTTTATTAGTCGCTAAGGGCACGGAGGGACTAGTGGTTTCGGTGATGAAATAAGTCTTTATGCTCCACATAGTAAACATGACACAGGTCCGCACCGGATGAGCTTTTCGAAGACAATACAGGTTCTCCTGATGCCCTCTTTTGACCACAAAACGCCATTAAGGAGTTTTACGTTTCATGCTCCTAGATTCGACTCAGGAGTTTCAAGATATGTAGTGAATATTGAGTAAAGGAAATATTTAAAATGTTCATGGCTGCAGCTTATCTACAGAAAAGAGAAAATAACCTGGATAAAAGGTCTTACAGAAACGAACTTGTAGTCTTAAGGGAGACAGTTATTTTCGAAGTTCTTGATTAAAGATCGAGTGTTTACAAAATAATAAAATAAGTGGTTTCTAAGAAGAATAAGGCGCATAAGAAATAAGAAATATGCGAATAATATTACAAAAGACAGGAAGGTACCCGGTCACAAAATCAAAATCCTGAATCATGGTGGATTAGGACGGAACCATATGCATTAGTTGTCTTTAATCAAGGAACCAATGACCTTAAAGATTTTACAAATAGTTTACTGAGAGGTAAAGGAGATGGAGTTTTATGTAACGTGAATTTCAACTTAAACTCGCATTTGAGCTCAAATGCCTAAAGTTTACGGGGTGAGAGTCATACTAAAATAGCCTGGTTACTTCTGGACAGTTATATTGAAATGAATATAGAATTTAGGCCAAAGGCCAAGTACTGGGACATTTGAAGTCATTCAGTGCCGAAAGGAAATTGGCAGTAAAAGATTTCAAAGGTGTAATAGGCGGAAAACCTCGCAGTTGCAATACGAATCAATTGTTAGGAGAGGGTGGAAATTAAGATGAAGAGAAAATACGCGAGGAGGTATAGTAAAGCGACCGAAAGGGGTTGCAGCTTGGGGCCGAAGACACTCTGTTAAAGAACTTTAATTAATGCATACAGTGCGTCGCATGAAGTACGCTGTTGGCACGACGCCCAAGGGGCTAGACTGTTTATATGAGTCTCGCAATTTTCATACAGCAATAACTGACCAGTTATATATATATATATATTATATATATATATATATATATATATATATATATATTTATATATATATATATATATGCATATATATATAGACATATATATATATATATATATATATATATATATATATATATATATATATATATTAAAACTAAAAATTAATCAGTAGATAATTAAGCCTATGTGCATCGGTGAAGCAGTTTTTAGTCCAATTTCGCAATCACAAAACCGCTTTAAATAATCAAACAAAACGTATTATAACTGTGATCATATGAAACAAAATATGAACAAAAGTAAAGCCACCACATATGAAATTGATTCGAAAGTCAATAACAGAAAAACAAATCACCAGTTGGATGATCGCTGTACTAAATATCTTTTACGGAAAGTTGAATAGACATTGCGCATCAATAGCCCTAAACAATTACCACTCCGAAAAACTACTGTGAAAAATCACAGAAAATCAACACTCCACAAATGTAAACATAAGAACTCGCGACGCCTATCTGCAATTAATACAAATATAGTTTCAGTGTTTGTACGAACAGATTCTTGTTCATTAATTGGAGAAAACGATGCATGGTGACCAAAGGAATTCCGCAGAGTTAACGACGTACTTTTGACCAAAATAATAAAATGATAATGTAAAATATTCCCAGGGAAGTTGACATTAGCCTATGATTACTACGAAAAAAATCGAAACCTAAAAAATAAACGGGTTTACGGAGATATCACATCTGAAAAACCTCTATTCGTAGCGCCAAATTACTTTTTTGCCAGAACAAATGAAAATAATTACAATTTGTGGAATTAGAGGTCAAGAACGTAGGTTTAAAAGAGTGAAAAAAGGGTAGGAAGGCTTTAGGGACGGTGAAATTTGAGGAACTGTTGTTTAAGAGATAGATATGACGAAAGATAACGAAAAATTTACGTAACCATCTGTATTGCTAGACGTTAACATCTGAATAATAGAGCTTCAAGTAGTTGTACACTAAACACTGAAGGGGCTATTAAACACCATACAAAAACAACTGGTAGAAATCCAGGACCGGAGCTGGAAAAGTGATTGATACAAGAGACCTGGAGAGTGGTAAAAAGACGGGTGTTTTACAGGAGTCTCATGACACGTTAGCGATCGGATTGACAACACGACGAGGAAAATAAAGCAGGAAAATGTATTAAAGTACAAAGGGAAATCTCAGGTTTCAAGGGACAAAGGAAAATGAAAATGTCTGCTCTGACTTCCATCAAATCCCCCCCCAGCCCTACCTCTTTGTTTTACCTAACCTTGCAAAAAAAAATAATTACTGATTGAAAATACTGTTTCAAATTGAATGGTTTTAGATGTTGAAGATGCACCAGGGGTCAATTAACGCTGACTATGGTGATAAATGTCTGTGCGAATTCTGCAAGTGTTCCTGCACCAATCCCATTCCTATTATACGTAATATATACATGTGTATACATAAAAGCGATTATCCAGCTTTATCTACGTGCATACTTACTCAATATGATTTGTAAGTAATGAAAACAGATCAGAGAGAGAGAGAGAGAGAGAGAGAGAGAGAGAGAGAGAGAGAGACCGCAGGTGGTATCTACACTTTACTTAACAGTAAACTTGCCTTCGTACAATGAGAGCCCCTTTTGCATATGATCTTGAAATTGAATGAGCCAACCTCAGGCCATGCCTCGCTGCGGAGCTTATCTCTGTTGTCAATGCCTTGCTAATATTAGGTGTTCTCTCCTTATGGCAATGAACTCGTAATGTATACGTATAAGGCACACCGTTAAAAACCACTGTGCGTTTGATGTAGTAAGGGTTGAGACTTTCCTACGAATAGCGGCGCTGACACGTCTCCCATCTTGCCACAGGAGGTATTTACTCCTAATCCAAAAAAGGTACATTTTCAGGATTAGCCTCCTCTAGATTAAGGTTACTCCTGAGAGTGGGCATATTCCGATCGTACTGTCCAGCCTTTTGCTTTTATTCACAAGTGACTTCGTTTTAGGTAATATATGCCATGTGTATGTATGCTTACGTTTAATGCATGTTTATATATATATATATATATATATATATATATATATATATATATATATATATATATATATATATGTACACTATATACACACGCACACATGCAAAATTTAATCGGCTTATATATATATATATATATATATTATATATATATATATATATATGTGTGTGTGTGTATATATATATATATATAAGCCAATAAATTTTGCATTAAGCAACTCGAAAAAAGTACAGCAAGGTCCAAGTAGTATAATGTTTTGATCTCCGTGTTTTGCTTTTGTACCGACGAATGGAGGGAGGTGACAGACAATCCTCTTATACCATGGCTTATACTGTGACCCTTGGCGATCATACACGAGGGTGGCATGGCAGCGCCGCTCAAAAAAAATCTGCCAAATCCACCAAATCGCCACCCTTTTTCCTGAAAAGGTTGAACGAGTTTAAGAAAATATGGCAGCAGTGTTAATCACCCTCGTGTCTCAACCTTTCGTAGCCAGAGTATAGTAATATGCTAGTATGGTGGGTCGCAGCCTGGAAGAAGAAATGACCATGAGGCTAGTAACTTTATCCTAAAAGATTTCCCAAAGAATACAGCTTAAGCCTTTAAGCGTTTTCCCTCCTAGGATGAAAAAACTATAGTAATACAAGCATTTGTTTATAAAAACCAGGCCTTAGCCGTTCTCGCCTTAGGAGAAGCGTCTGAGGGTCTTAGTATTTTTTCTTTGAAAATCTTTTGATGAAGATGGAAGACGACTACAAACGTGATGACTTGCGCTATATGTATATATATATATATATATATATATATATATATATATATATATATATATATATATTATATATCTACACACATATATATATATATATATATATATATATATATATATATATATATATAATATATATATATACATAGAGAGAGAGAGAGAGAGAGAGAGAGAGAGAGAGAGAAACTATTAGAGAAACTATTACTAAGACTATTATTAAGAGTGCAACACGTGTCTTACGGCTATGAATCGGAGCATTCGAGAGAGGAGTCTCTAGGCAGGTAGTAACAAACGGTTGACTGTTTCTAGGCAGGTAGTAACAAACGGTTGACTGTTTCTAGGCAGGTAGTAACAAACGGTGTTCATCATTCAAAAGCACAAAGGCGAAAGTGAAAGGTTTATGATAAACTCGTGATAGGCACTTTGCAAACTGCCTATCAAGAACTCGATAGTAGAGAAAAGAAAAGGTTAAGTAAGATTGGTGACGGTTACAAGATGAATAGTGGGAGTGGTGACGAAGATGGTGAAGAGTAACGTGTAATCTTAATCGACACGCCTGGCGAAGAGTGACGTGGTCATCAAGCCTTATGAACTGGGAGAGGCTATGACGTCACCGCCCAAACACTAAAGCAGTGGTTCGTATACTGGGGGCCCATATAGCAGAATGATGCAGGGGGCCGTAATCTGAGGGTATGTATGTATAAAACCAAAGAAGCTTAGTGGGTAGGCAGCCAGTGGAGGCAACTTACAGGTGGGCCACTTACAAAGATCCTGTATGAAAAGTGGGTGACGACCAGAAAAAGATTGGGAACAACTGCTCTAAAGGGAGAAGGAGGGAGGAAGAGTGTCGTGGAGAGGATCTTGGGTACGGTTGTGCTAAGGATGTGAAAAGTGACCCATCCCTCGGTAGCTACTGACAGGACTTTGCACAACTCTCTCAAGTACTTCGTTTCTTTAAGGTCAAAGTTCGGTCTTGTTTATTTAGTTTCGGATTCAGATGAAACAGCTTAGCAAATGAAACGCACCTCTTAATTGAATGAACCCACAACGTTCTCGGCTCACATTACCTTGGTTCTACACACACAAACATACGCACGCATGCACATATCAGTTGCACACGACTAGGTTGAAATTAATCCTTGAGTTTGTGGATGGTTGAGTGTATTAATTCTCCACTTACCATCCATATAAGCAATGGTTTAGACATTTAGCTTTCATTCAGAGAGTTGGATACAAATAAATTTGTTGTGTTTTCACATATAATCGTTTTGCTCTTGTCTAAACTGTAATAAGTTTTGTATTCTCTCGGAAGTTAGAGTATTACTGAATTAAAAAGTTTGTCTATCGCGACATGATGTTAATTAGACACCTAATATTGATTTTTTTACTCCTCGCTCAGTAAACTTATCAACAGAAAATTCGTAAAAACAAATATTACGAGTAATCTAAGATTTCAGAGAAGATACCAGAGAAAGACAATAGAAGTAGACACAAAGCCAATATCTGAAAACTATGAGAAAATACGGGAACTGACTTTAAAAAAGAAAATGAAACACTAGCCAGACAGCTAATTAGTTAAGAACACTGAACCTAACACTAAAGTTGGGCTATGTATCTAAATTATGATGATGGGAACTTCAGAAAATAAATGCACACACCTCTGAATACCTGTTATCTTGGAAGCTTTTTAATTACCTTATTTTCAACTGGTAGGTCTAACACTTTAGCGAGGGTTTTGTCGTAATTAGGAGGAAAATTTGTGACGAAAGATCCTCCCTTATTTACCTGGAAATCCGGTCACTTTCCTTGGCAAAAGGAAGTACGAAACGCACCACTTGGCAATTTATGATGATGGAATTGCCAACAAGCTACGATAAGCTAGAGTGCTTTTTCTTTTACTGGTAGTAAATATGTTTGTTCGTAATGTGAAAAAGAAATATCTTGTTTTATAATTAAATGGAGACATTCGGTTCATCACCAGTAGAACCAAAAAAACTTCATTTATTTTCCAGAAGGAACTCAATGTATATCACATAATAGCTGAGGTAAAAAAAAAATATGATTAACATTGAAAGTACACAGTCTCTTATGCATATATTTTAAAGTCTGAGTTGGCCCACACTTCTTTCCCTCTGCAAATGAATTACAAGAAAAGGCATCAGGATCTAATCAACTTTTGGTTCTTTTATTACTCATGAATAATTTTTTTAGACTTCCTTTTTTCCGCATCAGTGATTTTACGTCTGGGACACCTAGTACACATATTATGCCTTGTATGGCAAACTGCAATCATTATTGAAGGATCTTTATAAAGTAAACCCGGCTCCGACTGCATTGTTTTATGCCTGCTATTTTCAAGCTGTCCACTTTGTTCTCTTTTCACTCTGAAACTTTACCTTGCTCTTATTGTCACTTCTCACCTGTGATGAAATTATTCGGTCTAGCTTTATGAGTTTATAAGTGAAATTCAGTTCTCTCGTTAAAGTATTCTGTAACGATTTCGTTGAGAGCGAGAAACAGGCAACGGAAAGGATGTAATATGAAGACTTAAACTAACGAACATAGATTAAGCGGAACAAGCCTTAATGCTTAACATTTCATGACAGGTAAGTCGAGCACAGTCCATATTCACTAGATGACTTATTCATTATGGCACGACGAAGTAGATAACATATGACTTAATCCAGAATTCTGTAGATAGCGAATTATTGATGTGTTACTAGAAACTGGGAGCTAGCTTGGTGTGGATGACATTTACACAACTTCATATGTAAGCATACACTCTAAGCATGCTTGTAACCCACTCAAAATTATTCAGTGGTCACCTAGGTATGGAAAGGAAAATCTTATATTTTATCAATCAAATTCAAAGACAATGTTTACTTATGAACATTTGTCGTGTCACGAATAGTATTCTAATGATGAATTAGTTTAAGAACGCAAACTAAAAATCCGTAGTTAACATATCCAAGATTTTTTTTTTTTTTGGAAGCATACTCAGCTATACACACACACACACCACACACACACACACACACACATATATATATATATATATATATATATATATATATATATATATATATATATATATATATATATATATATATATATATATATATATATATATTATATATATATATATATCTAATAAAAGGAGCCCATAAAAACACCAAAATGTAGAGCGAAAAGTACTATATTTCGAGACTGCTGTCTCTCTCTTCAGGTATATGAATGAGAAAAGTTTACAGAAAAGGTGGTATTTATACCAAGAGATTTGTCCACAAGTAAGCCAATTTAGGTCACCCCCGCTGATAATCTTCCTTTAATCTTCTTAAGCGTTGGTTGAATGAACACGCGTCGACGATATCTGATATCCAATTCCCTTTTGAGATGTTCATTACCTGCTTCTCTTTTATTAGGCCGATTCCATCATTTGATTCTTGTACGGCAGTTGCTGCTATAAATACACGTGATATATTCCAGTTTATTCTATGGTTATGTTCATTTATATGGTTGAAAATAGCCGAGTTCTGTTGTCCATACCTAAACTGACCGTTTGTGTTTGTATTAATCTCTGGGGAAGTGATTTACCTGTAAATCCGATGTAAGATTGGTCACAGTCCTGCATGGGATCTCATATACCCCAGAGTCTTTGGGAGATGTCTTTTGTTGGACGTTAATCAGGGATTTGGCTAAGGTATTTGGGTAGGTAAATGCAAAAGGGTTGGATTTCCCAAGGGTGTGAGTTACTCTCTTAATCGTCTCCAGGTGTGGAATTTTATTTTATTGTTGGGTGTATCTCTGGTCTTGTCTTTAGGGGGTCGGTAGAAATTACGTTTGCTTTTTGAATTGCTTTCTCAATTATATGGTCAGGATACTTTAAAGATGAAAGTTGCTTGCGAATTAGTTCAAATTCTTTTTCCAGGAAATCTGGGGAACAAATTCGTAAGGCTCTTAAGAATAGGTTGCTAGCTACACCTATCTTGATAGTATTGTCATGATAGCTAAAGTAGTGAATATATGAAAGTGAGACACGACAGAATACAAATTTACCATATACAGAAAACCAAGGTTCTCACTTTCATATATTCACTACTTTAGCTATCATGACAATACTATCAAGATAGGTGTAGCTAGCAACCTATTCTTAAGAGCCTTACGAATTTGTTTCCCCAGATTTCCTGGAAAAAAGAATTTGAACTAATTCGCAAGCAACTTTCATCTTTAAAGTATCCTGACCATATAATTGAGAAAGCAATTCAAAAAGCAAACGTAATTTTCTACCGCCCACCCCCTAAAGACAAGACCGAGACACACCCAACATAAAATAAAAATTCCCCACCTGGAGCGATTAAGAGAGTAACTCACACCCTTGGGAAATCCAACCCTTTTGCATTTACCTACCCAAATACCTTAGCCAAATCCCTGATTAACGTCCAACAAAAGACATCTCCCAAAGACTTTGGGGTATATGAGATCCCATGCCAGGACTGTGACCAATCTTACATCGGATTTACAGGTAAATCTTCCCAGAGATTAATACAACACAAACGGTCAGTTAGGTATGGATAACAGAAAACTCGGCTATTTTCAACCATATAAATGAACATAACCATAGAATAAACTGGAATATGTCACGTATATTTATAGCAGCAACTGCCGGTACAAGAGTCAAATGATGGAATCGCCTTAATAAAAGAGAAGCAGGTAATGAACATCTCAAAATGGGAATTGGATATCAGATATCGTCGACGCAGTGTTCATTCAACCAACGCTTAAGAAGATTAAAGGAAGATTATCAGCGTGGGGGTGACCTAAATTGGCTTACTTGTGGACGAATCTCTTGGTATAAATACCACCTTTTCTGTAAACTTTTTCTCATTCATATACCTGAGAGAGAGACAGCAGTCTCTGAAATATAGTACTTTTCTCTCTACATTTTGGTGTTTTTATGGGCTCCTTTTATTAGATGGAATTCTGTTGTTACAGAACATTTTTACCAGTCATATATATATATATATATATATATATATATATATATATATATATATATATATATAATATATATATATGTAGCCCTAAGGAATTTGAGGAAGGCATCACAGGCAGTTACATGGTTTATTGCTAACGTTTCAAGCGTAGCCTCATTATCAAAGCTGTAAAAATATATACAAATACATTAAACATCATAAAAGCCTCAGACTTAAAAATAATATGCTAAAAACCCAAATACAAAACATTCAGTTTTTAAATGCCAGGAGAAAGGTATTACCATCCAAGTCCAAGTGGAAAGAAATAATACGAGTGATGACAAGGAGAACGTTAAAAGTCCAGGGTGAAAATTAAGCTAAGAAAAGAGGGATGGAGGCAGTTTGATCGTTTAACTTCGGAATTAACCTGTTTTTATACAAGTGACTCGGCGTTGGATTGCCAGCTGCTGAGATTGACGAGCCCTCGAGAAACTTTTAAATT
Organism: Macrobrachium nipponense; assembly: GCF_015104395.2. Taxonomy (NCBI): domain Eukaryota; kingdom Metazoa; phylum Arthropoda; class Malacostraca; order Decapoda; family Palaemonidae; genus Macrobrachium; species Macrobrachium nipponense. The sequence continues at coordinate 22,423,988 of NC_087210.1, forward strand.
GATTGTATTCAATCTTTATTAGCATTTTTTAAGCATGCTGTCGTATACTGGAAATGGATTCGACAGCTGGGAACCAGTGCGATAGCTAACACCTCTGTGACAATCGATGCAGACTTTCAGAAACCTACGAGATGGCAACGGAGCGAAAGAATACACAGTAGTTCGATGTCATCAAAGGGCTTAATCTACCCTTATACTTAAAAAGGGAACCTATGGTAAAAGGATTATATTTCTATTTCGCATTAATACATTCTCAATTTAATCAGTTAGTGCGCATAGATACATGTTAATTTGATTTGATCATAATATTTGTAAATAGTAAATAGTGCAACTTCTTTTCTATATTCTACCAGCAAAAAAAAAGTGATATCTGTTATGTCACTATTGAGAGAGAGAGAGAGAGAGAGAGAGAGAGAGAGAGAGAGAGAGAATCATGCGAAAAAAAGGTGCAAAGAGAAAAGGATAAAGTATTAAGAAATAAGGTATAAAGAATTTATACAGAAGAAAAAGGAGCGAGCCTAAATTGCTAAGACGGAAAGAGCTTCAAAAAGCCGACTAGAAATTCTGGAAGGTTGGAATAATGAGAAAATCATCCTAAACCTGAGTCCAAGCACTAAACATATTTCTTTCCCTCCGAAGTGGCCACTGGAACCACAGAAACATTAATGGATTGAGTCGGACTAACCTCCGAAAAAATTGTCCCGCCGTAAGTGACAGTAATGGAAGCCATGTGAATTTTTCTTATATGGTTCTAAATGCCAGGAAAGGACACTTCATGTGCCGTAGGAATTTATCAAGAAAGCCAGTGGAAGAGAGCGATGGTCAAGCATGGATCACCACAGGGGTGAATTTTGTTGTTCAATCGTCCATGAACGAAGAACGTAACATGTTCAAATTTTTTCATGCAACGTTAAAAAAAAGTATATATATATATATATATATATATATATATATATATATATATATATATATATATATATATATATATATATATATATATATATATATATATATATAAGTAAAAAAATACGCCGAAGAATCGAGTGTTCTACACAGAGAATAATTTTGTATGAACCTCTCAGACTCTACCCATGAAACTTTCAGCCACGGCCCGGTGGTGGCCTGTGTTATTGGCACCGTGCGATCATGACTAACAACTACTAAGGCAGACGGCTGCAATTTGGTGTGTTTTGATGATTTGAGGGTGGATGCTCAACGTACCAATTTGCAGCCGTCTAGCCTCAGCAAGTTTTTAAGATCTGAGGGCGGACAGAAAAAGTGTTGACGAACAGACAAATAGCCATCACAATCGTTTTCTTTACAGATTAATAAAAGCAAGAAAAACGAGGATGTCATTTGTAGTCGAAATAAAGGAAACTCTTGAAACCGCCGAATAACTTCTCTCGGATGAGACATCGATTTCCTGCGAAAATGGATAGGAATCATTCTGCTAAGTATGAAAGACAACAATAATTCTTAGATGAAAACGACAACACAGATGGCGAAGCAAAAAAAAATCCCACGCAGAAAAAGTTTGAAGTACAAATGTTCTGCCGTAATTCTCGTGTCTTTCCAGATACCATATTATCTTACTCCTTTTTTCCACTTGTGTTTCTTCTTTGGCGTTTCCTTGCAAACTGATAACAGCGGAGGGACAGGGACGACTTGGGATCGTTTCTTGGGAATTGACTGAATTATAAACCTGGAAGGGAGTTGAATTTGTGTATCGCCAACAGAATGAAAGGAGATTAGAAGTCATGCTGTGCTTCGGAAACACATGAGAGGTTGGTGCTATATCTCACGTTTAAACCTAGTCTTAGTCATATCTTCGAACTTACCATAGCATTGATGTAAAAAGTCACTAATTAACAAACACGTACATAGTGTGAAGAGTAATGCCGTCCAAATTAACTTCGAAACATCTCAAATTAGTAACAGTTAAAAAATGAAAAATTCTGTCTTCTAAATCCCAAATTATTTTTGTAATTTTGGTGGGGAAATCTCCAGCATATGACTTTTCATTTTTTCCACTGAAAATCATCACAGAGATATTTTCTCATCAGGTTTTCTTTGGAAAAGAGCGAAATCGCGCTTTTCTTCTCAAGATGCAAATATGCCGCGACTATCAAAAGTGCATAATTATATCTTTATCATTTTCATTCTCTCACTGTTCTGTTGTTGAAAAATAGGCCAGGTCGCCTTCCTCTTTCATCATGGTCCCCAAAAATATGTTATGGAAAAATCTATATAAAGTTTCATCAAAGACACCAGAATAATTATATATATATATATATATATATATATATATATATTATATATATATATATATATATATATATATATATATTGAATTTATCACATCACCGTCATCCATATATAAGTATTAAGTTAGAAATGTCCTTTAATATCCTAATCGCTCTATCTCGGGAATTAATATACTTTCATATATGTTAACAGAAAGGTAATTTTTTAGATAAGCAGTACGTCGTCTCGTGGATCGAACTACGGATGACAAGCACTCAGGACTGCAGTGATTAGATGACACGGCCAGACAAGACGTACTTAGTAACTAAAAAGAATTCCCTTAGGTTAACATGGTATAATATATATTAATTCCGATTGGGAGAGAGAAATGGATATTAAAGGCCATTTGTAGCTTAATGCTTTGCTTTGTGTGTGTGTGTGTGTGTGTGTGTGTAAATATATATTTACCCTTTACTCCTAATAATGCTGAATGAAAAACAAACAACTGTCACTTCTGAATCGTGGACAAATCCCCCTTTCAGAACTCTTCCATACCATAGAGACTCCATACCCTTACATAACGTGTCTGATTCGCCCAAACAAAATCCGCCATTACCCTCCTTATCTCCCACCCTCTCCACCGCCTCCTTCATTCCGATCGTCGGGCACTTTCTGGTCTTCCTTTCTCCTCACTTCAAACATCCGCAATTGTACTTTCTATTCCCCACCCCAAGCTATGGTTCACATTCTTTCCGCCTAACAAAAGCGTCTGAAGCCACTCTAACCTTGACTTTGTATACAGGAGGTGGTGCGTAAACGATACCAATTATATCCATCAGGAAATATCCGTTTGTCTGAACACTCAAATTAAGAATGATAATGCTTCTACGAATCTTCCATTCAGTTTCACCAAATTAAAATGGAAATGTATCCTGCAATTCTGCATATTTTAAGTATAAAATAAAATGCTAAAAAACAAAAAAACAAAAAAAATCACCTTATTTACCTAAAACAGGTAAACAATATTTTTACCCGATATCATTATGTATTAACGTCTGTCTTCTTCATTCATAATAGATATGTAAACCAGTGAAATTACATTATCTCCTGATGGACGATATTGCTTGCTCTAACTAATCCAGAATGTGAAATCACTGGAAATCTGATAACGCCCAGATACTACAGCCATTAGTTAACGAGGCATTCCACGGATGCTGCCCTGGATTCGCGCAATATGGATTATACGCCTTCATTTTAATACTCAAATTCCCTTCCATCGGTTAATGTGCATATCTGAATATTTTAAGTTTGTTTGATTGTTAGTATAGCACGTACATAAATTCTATATTGTTTGTTCCGACTAAAATGCTGCCCTCTGTTCTTAGAAGGGCGATTCCAGGGCTGGTGCTGACTTCCATTATTTGTTAATAACAACAGTTCAGTTGCTCTCCTCTGCAAAGTTTGTCAAGATGTTTCTTAGAAACGAACCTAAAGAAAAAGAAAAAAAAGGGGGAAGGTATACATCAATGTAATGAAGATCATATATGGACTGAACACATGAGATAAATGTAATCAAATATCGGACTGAACAATCTTATAAAAAAAAAAAAAAATCCCTTAGCCAAATTTAATATATGCCATATTCCTGTCCTTATATGTTAATTTTTGGAATTATACCATTAGTTACAAAATTCACTCAGGAAAAAATAATGCTCTTTGTGCCTTGCACACTATACGTTTAAATCCAGAAGTATATTCGTCATACATTATTCTTGACAAGGAGACCAGGAAGTGGGTTCTTTTGAGTAGATCGTGAGCAAAAAAAAAAAAAAAAAAAAAAAAAAAAACGATAAAGTCTGCAGAACATGATAAACACAAGACCGGAGAAACAATTCCATTACTTGCTGGAAGAGAAAATGTAACAGAATCAAAAGATCAGGATGCCGTTATATTCTGCAGAATGAAAACGAGATTTGTTCTTAAGACCATTTACTTTTTTACCGTCTCTGGCAAAAATTAAGCATTACATAACTATACGTTGAAATTCTCAGTATTCAAAAACTTTTCACTAAGAAATATATGCATAAAACTAAGATGTTTTCTTAAGAAAAGGATTATGGCTTTGATAATTGTAATCTTCAGATAGCAAAAATGAAAATAAGGTTTGTTAATTTTTTCTTCGAACGAAAATAATGTCTTAAAAATGGTCTGTCAAGGAGAGGGTGAATTAATAAATTAATAATTTTAAAAGTCTACCTAATGCACGCTATGACATACTTCTACGGTATACAAACAGATACACACACAAATATCTATATATATATATGTATCTCTCTCTCTCTCTCTCTCTCTCTCTCTCTATCTCTCTCTCTCTCTCTCTATATATATATATATATATATATATATATATATATATATATATATATATATATATATATATATAATATATATATATATATATATATATATATATATATATATATATATATATATATATATATAGAGAGAGAGAGAGAGAGAGAGAGAGAGAGAGAGAGAGAGAGAGAGATCAATAAATGTGGGCTTACAGATCCCCTCACAAGCCGAAACACATCTATCTAGGCAAACAGAAATGTGATATTCCCCAGAATACCATATTACTCAGTCCCCATTCAAACGCAGGATAAACTTTTCGTTTAACTTCCCCCCCTAAAAGGATTATCCTCCTCCTCCTCCTCCTCCTCCTCCTCCTCCTCCTCCTCCTCCTCCTCCTCCTCCTCCTCCTCCTCTGGAAGCACTAACGCCTTTCCTCTTCGAACTTTCCCTTTTCACCACAAATGGACTTTGGGACCTGCTATTTGTCATGGCGGACAAGTTGGAATCTTCACCCTGCTATGTTTTTTGTTTTTTTTGTTTTCAGCAAGTTTATCCTTTATTGTCGCCTTTTTATTTAGTCTGCTTTCACTTGAATTCCTTCTCGTTCAATATAATTTTAAAGGTTGATCAAGTCTGAAAGTAATACTGTGTTCATATCCTAAATCGTTTGTTCTTCCGTCCATCGAAATTGTCGTTGTTTAAAATTACATCTCTCTCTCTCTCTCTCTCTCTCTCTCTCTCTCTCTCTCTCAAACACACACACACACATAACTCACAAACAAACTTAAAAAAAAAAAAGTATGAAATAGGAATTCGTAATAAAATAGCCGCATGACAATGCAAACCCCTTACTAGAAAAACGCTAGAGAAATATAGGCAGTAACCATCAACGCAAAAAAAAATGCACGTGCTCTGTTAACAAATAGTAGGCATAAGAGCAAAGTAAAGCTATATAAACCTTTATTCTCGTTTCACTGTCATAATCAAGATAACTGTTACATTGAACTAACCTATTTCCACATGGCACTAAACTAATTTCCTAGTTATAAAACGATTTGTCATCACACTTTAACAGTGAAATCCTCGTTGAACAGACATAATGTAGTTAAAACAATCACAATAAATAATGATTGCTGTAGTAATTTTTTATTTTTTGATACAATTTATTTTTTAAAGACAAGGTGTCCAGCCTCAACAGTCACTAAAACATATGTATGAACAAATTAATAACGCGAGTTGCCACATACCTTTATGTGGTTGTTCATGCTGGACACGTTATCTTGAAAATTAATAATATTAGTTGAGTATAAATAAAAACATTAAGACTTATTCGCAGGATGTGATTCCTCGGGTTCTTCATTATGTTCAAGATCAGTCAATAATCCACCCATTCTATATATCTCTGGTAATTATTGCAACCAACATTAACTTCGCAACAGATTTCCCAAATATGCATCTACTAATTAAAACGTTGGAATTTGCAACGCCATTCATCTAGTTTCAGGAACATAATTAGTTTCAATGTGACGGCATTCAGGTGGGGGAAAACTGTCCAATTCACAAAAGCTAAACTACTCTTGCGATCTCTCTCGTTTCATTTACAAAACCGCTAACAAGATCACAAGAAGAGAATGGGAGGCGAAAATGTAACCTGTTTGATACTGTATTGAAATGACATGCC
>NC_087210.1:22430767-22440767 GCF_015104395.2 Macrobrachium nipponense
GTACAGTATATATGTAATCGTGTGTGGTTATATTATATATATATATATATTATATATATATATATATATATATATATATATATATATATATATTATATATATATATATATAGTATATATATAGTATATATATTATATATATAATATATATATATAATATATTATATATATATATATATATATATATATATATATATATATATATATATGTATATTATATATATATATGATATTTATTTATATATATATATATATATATATATAATATATATATATATATATATATATATATATATATATATATATATATATATATATATATATTATATATATATATATATATATATATATATATATTATATATATATATATATAATATCATATATATATATACATATATATATATATATATACTATATATATATATATATATATATATATATATATATAATATATATATATATATATAATATATATAGATATATAATATATATATATATATATATATATATATATATATATATATATATAATATAAATAGAGAGAGAGAGAGAGAGAGCAAATTTTCTCCGACGTTCCCTTTTGACCTCAGCAAAATAATCTGTCCTGAAGGCAGAAAACTGACAATCTCGAAATGACGACTTCATCCTAAAATGACGACACCAAGATGCTACAAGATTACAGAGGGTCAGGATGACGCCATTTGCATTCATAGTCCTTTCGGGAGACCCGACACACAGCGAGGGAAACTCTGTTTGCGAAAGTTCCTTTTACTCTTTTTTTTTTTCAGAGGCGGGTTATGATGATCCTTGTGGAGGAAAGTGGCGACGCCTGGAAGGATTTCAAGTCTCAGACGCTTTCATTATTTGAAGAGATCCGGCTGCTTCCTTAATTGAAGAATGAAAGGCAATAGGGCGTGGAGGTGTTTCTATTAGTTATATGTATCTTTATACGTTCATATCATATATCCATGCAGCTTTTACCCTAGCTTATACACATACGCAAAAAAAAAAAAGAAGTTAAGTATATCTTACTTTTACTAGACCACTGCGATGATTAACAGCTCTCCTAGGGCCGGCCAGAAAGGATTAAATGTTTTTACTTAGCTAGGAACCAACTGATTACATAGCAACGGGACCTACAGCTTATTATGGGATCCGATCTACATCGAGAAATGAATTTCTATCAACAGAAATAAATTCCTCTGGTTCCTTGTTGGCAGAGCGGAAAATCGAACCCAGTTCCTTAGATCGGTACCAAAGCACGATACAGAACTCGTCCGAAGAGGAACTATACAGATGTGTAGGTATGGTATTTCCCGTAAGAGCGTCCATTTACCTATTTTATTATTCTACTGTCCACTTGATTATTATTAACATCCTTTCTGACATTTATTCCAAACATCAACATTCTTCTCCCTCTATGATAATTCACCATTTTAATCTTCTTTAACTACAAGCTTACAATGTACATCACTTACACAGAATTACTTAAGCCCAATCTCTCTCTCTCTCTCTCTCTCTTTGCCGCTATAACAGATTATATCTAAGCAGTTACGTATGTGTTTGCATGTATATTAGCGCGTATTGAATAATAGATAAATTTAGACATAAAACTTTCAGCAAAGCCCTTTCTATTAGGAAGGATAACCTTGGAAATGAAATCTATGAATATCAAAGATTTATGTCTACAGTATTAAAGCACTACCACGTCCAAGTTTGCCAAAGTAACCTTTGTTGAAACTGACTACTAAATCAACAGTCTAATTCAGCAAGGAAGCTACTACTCGCCTTGGAAAAAAAAAACTCGTCATTTGATTGTCCATTTCCCTGACGTGATAAAATATGATAAACATAAAAATATTTTGCCATTTTTCTAAGCACACTAGAATTTATTTCTTCCTTAATGTAATGGAATACAAAACTGACCAAACAATTATCAAAACCCATAAATATCATCAATGCCAAGACTATGAAGCCATTGCAGAAGCTAAGATCTATTTAAAGATCTTGAGAAAGTTCACAGCGACTGGAGACGGCGATGAGAAAGAAAAGAGTACATCAATATAGGAACCGAACCGTAACCTGTCTCAAATTAATCATTTCTAATTTTGCATCAAAGGAATAATGTTATCAAAGCAATTCTTGCACAAGGGGTTTTATCGCATGAGCTTTAACACTAGTTATCCCTATAATTACAAAGACCATGGCTCTACCACAAGCATCTAAAGAGTAAATGATTCAATAAAAACAATCTGGCAATAAATAAATTATAGAAAAAAATCAGGAATAAAATATATAATGTAACACTTTCCACACTCCGCCCAGGGTGGGAAGAATTCGATGACTAAGCGTTATTTTAGGAAACGGTTCCACCAAGACAATAAACGTGTTATAAAGCACTAAAACAACGCGCACCTGCAATAAAAAAACATTTGAATAATTAGAAGAAAGGGTCCATATTTTCAAAAGTCCCTGGCAGTTTTGGGAATATAATAAACCTCATAAAATAAATCATATTATGGCTGTTTGGGGAGTATATTAAACCTCATAAAATCATTCATATTATGGCTGTTTTGGAAGTATAAATAAACCTCATAAAATAAATCATATTAAGCTTAATTGCTAAAACCCATCTTACCCTATAGGCAGATCTATTCTGAAGGTCCAGGAATAACTGAATTAGTCAGGCGTCACTGGCTATAGATGAAGCAATGCATGTCGGCTCTGCATACATACATTAGAATGTGTCGCTGAATATTACCAACAAACAAACATCTAACATCACAGCTGTTTACATTATATCTGTACATATATCTACCTTACTCAAATTTCTAAAGCCAACACCCTTAGAACTGCTATTCTAGTGGTTCCCAACAAACGGGACAATTATGATATAGTATATCAGATAAATGGCGGATAAATTTTAAGTTTTTCATTATTCAACAACGTCACTGGACGTAGGAGACTATTGATATTTAGCCAGACAACAATACCCATCCAAAACTGCTGTTTAAACAATTGCTTAATTCAGTAACAGCATTCTATCAGATATTATTCATAAGTGCATCTGGGACTGATGTTTATTTGTTGTATGATGCTTTACGTTGCACGGAACCATGAGGTTATTCAGCAACGGGACCAACGGCTTTACGTGACTTCCGAACCACGTCGAGAGTGAATTCTGTCACCAGAAATACACTCTCTATCCCCTCAATGGAATGCCTGAGAATCGAACTCGCGGCCACCGAGGTGGCAGGCCAAGAACCAAACCAACCATGCAACTGAGGAGCTTTCTGGACTTATGTATAATTCTCTGTCGATACAAGTTGTTCCTGGGGTAAAGTGAATGGAAATTAAGGGTATTTAAGAGGTTAATGCTGGAGTGTATACGTAAAAATATATATATATATATATATATATATCTATATATATATATATATATATATATATATATATATATATATATATATATATATATATATATATATATATATATACATATATATATATATATATATATATATATATATATATATATATATATATATATATATATATATATATATATATATATATATATATATATATAAATATATATATATATATATATATATAGATATATATATATATATATATATATATATATATATATAGTATATTATATATATAAAATAAAATAAAAAACATAAACATTCATATTTATATGTGAAAAAACTCCAACACGTATAGAATACTTGAACGTCAAGAAAAACGACAAAACCTGAATAAATGAAAGGAGTAATCGAATAAAAACGACAGAAAGTATATATATATATATATATATATATATATATATATATATATATATATATATATATATATATATATATATATATATATATATATATATATATATATATAGTCAGAGTGGAATTAGTCATCATCATTGCAGAAGCGATCAAGCCATCGTCATTAGAAGACCTGTTTATCTTTACCTAAGCTTCATCATGTAGATTTGAATTAGCCATCATCATTGGCAGACCTGTACAATCCTATCTGATATTTCATCATGTAATCTCAGAGAATAGAACTATTTTTTATACTTCGTGTTTTCTACTAGAAACCTCACATCAGAAAAAAGATATCATCATGAGTTTAACACATCGTCGTCATAACCAAAGAAGATACCGACTTTTCGTAAGTTATCAACAAACCCAAGACACTCCAAGGAGTATGGAAGTGCATAACCAACCGACTAGCGTAAGATTATCGAAAGTCTAACATTACCTCATAGGGCGCTTTTTATACAAGGCAACAGCCCAATATTGGTGCAGACTCTACAAGAACTCTACAAAACGTCTATTCCGAAGAAAAAACCAGAATAATGAATAATCTATCATATCAGAAGTCAACGACGACGAAAGCAACAGATTCTTCAAGCAACTTAGTATCATCGTTTAGTGAGCGACTTTAAGAAAACAACAAGAACTCTTCAACGTCTTCCGAAGAATAACAAATAATGTATCATATCAGAAGTCAACGACGACGAAAGCAAGAGATTTTCAAGCACTTAGTATCATTGTTTAGTGAGCGATTTCAGCAGTGCATAACTTCAAGAAACAAACCCGACGTGTCTCTTCCTACGGCAACGCAAGCTTCGTCTCTCATTCGAATCATCTTCCAGCACTTCAAGAGATAACCGACGCATCTGCAGCATCGGATCTTCAAGGGCTCGAATCGTCCAAACAACGTGCACGGGGGAAACTCACGCCAAACCAGGTCATCCGCTAAACAAAGGAGGGCCAAGGCCGTGTGTCGTTATCGGAACACCGTGACTTCCCACAAAATCAAGCTAAGTACAACCTTTTTTATTCATTTGGAGTAACTGATTGTTTCCTTTACAGGTCGAATTTTCGTTATTCCTGTGGCTGAAGTTACGAAACATTCTTATCTTACTTTTTTACAGAAAATTATCTACATTACTGGGATTTCGCTACTGCGAGTTTTATCTTTGAGTTTCTGTTTCCAGAATTCTACATAAATATCATAATCATACTGTGTTAATTTTATCATTTTGGGTGATTATTAATTCTTTACGTAACAAATCATATTAAACAGTGAATATGCGTTTACGCTGTGGATGTCTGTATTTATACAGATGCATGGATAGTGTAGTTAGGCACCGTAGTGATAAGAAAACACACAAAAAACAAGTGGAACACCTGTACAAATCTGGATAAATTAGAGGTAACACTATTTCGGGTCATGACAATAAATGCTCTTTTGCAAGGTCCCGATCGCAGTTTCAGCCTTTAGTTATGTGTAGAAAATCGAATCTCAATTACTCAACTTTAAAATACGGCTGGATTGCAAGGAATAACATGTCTATAAACACTTTCATTAGGTTATACTCAACATTCATATAAACAGATCAACAAAATGTTTAAATGCGCTGACCTGGATCCCTCACTATTTCAAATTTTAGCAAAGAATGAAGTAAACCACAGCAAGTACACGATAATGCAGTAGGGATAACTTATTTTAATAGTAATCACTCAATTCTGTATAGTTCAAGTCATTCATACATTCGTTGGTTACTGTGTCATCTAGTAAACGGTCAGGGTCAGTTAAATCTGCCGAGTGTTCAAAGCATAGCAACATTCCACACAATAAGCGACTCTAGCAGATGTTGGATCATTCATGCCAATACCTTTTTGAATTAAAAAGGAATTTTCCTATGAATCACACGACCGTATCAAGTAATCAGAGCAGGTTCTTGTAATTAATACAATAAGTTATTATAAGTAGTGGTGGATTAAGCCCGACTGTACGCGCCGTAAAAATTAGAATATCTTGTTTTTATCCCTTTAGTCCACTAATATCCTGATTTACGGACTCACCGTCTGTTGTTTGAACTTCCTATTGAGAAGTCCGGATAAGCGAGCACTTACAGATCCCTCTATAGTTATAAAAAACATTGATCTGTATCAAGTGTAATTGTAAGATATCCATTTATGGGTATACAAAACATTATCTTACTTCCTGCCAAATAAGGTGTTTTTATCAAAGGAAATTCTATAAACCTTCTAACATATTAAAATCCGTTTTGAACAAAAAGAGACAGTTAATCAAATAATAACTTATATAGAGGAACCAATCATTTGTCTCATAATCGTGATATTGTTCAATGACCCAACAGAATTCTTCCCTCCCACAACCGCAGTCGCCAGTTGCACGCAAAATCTCGAGACGCATGCACCCTCAAATGTTCTTAGTGTGTGTAAAAAGACTTTGCTGGGATCTGAAATTTTAATCCTTCCCGACACACCCTGAAATATAACGATTTCCAGCGAACAAAGCATATACACGGTTGACTCACAGCAACAAGTTAATCTAGTAATCCACAAAACCTATACACATAAATATCGCATTTTTTGTCTTTTTTTTATTGTTGCTAATTTTTAATCATGCCCAACCAGTCATAGATGAATCTCTCTTATACTCTATCTAAAGTAATATCCGTAAAGTCATTCAAGCAGAGGTGATTCAGCAGAAATTTTAAATTTATTTTTATCTTTTATCTGAATACCAGGATGTTCTCCACTAACGAGTGATCTCTGGGGGAATCGGATGTAATCGAACACAAAATATGGTCTAAGGACAAACATAAAGCTATATACGTACCTTCGTATAGACTCCCAATGAAACTTTCAAAATAGAGATAATGACGAAATTTCAAAATAGAGATAAATGACGAAGTTGAAAAAATGTTAGTAATAGGAGTCATTAGGAAATCAAATAGCCCATATAATTTTTCCCTCAAACGTCATGCCAAAAAAGATCGGAACTTGGCGTATCGGCGTAGATTTCTGTTCAATTAAACGAGGATGAAACGATTCCCGATCATTTTCCAGTGCCATGTACCGATGATATTTTATCTTTGTTAGGTCAGAATAAATTCTTTACCAGCTTGGACTTAGTTAAAGGGTTTCACAAGATACCATTAGCTGTGTGAGTGTACCTCATACACCGTTTTCAGCACACTCAGGGGCATTATCAATTTTTACGTATGCCTCCGACTTACGTTGCGCCCCAATTACAATATAGTGTTTGGATACTTTTAGGGGATACCCTACATGCCTATATGGTTGGTCTTGTAATTTTTTCTATTACCTTAGAAGTACATTCACATAAACTAGAGCTAGTGCTATAGAGACAAAGACAAATAATCTCAGAGTAAAATATCTAAATGTGAGTTTTAAAAACGATCATGTTTATCTAGGTTTTTATGTGTCTAGTCAAGGTCTTAAAGTAGTCCATGGTAAGGTGTCGGCTATTCATAACTTCCGGTACCTATTAACGTAAGGGGGATACAGCACTTTTGCGCTGTAGTGGGTATTACAATCGTATGTAAATATGTAACTCTCAATCATGACAGCTCCTTTAACAGATCTTACGAAGAAGGGCGTAATTTATTTATTTGGTCTGAAAAGCATCAACACGCGTTCGATATCTTAAAAGCAGAATAAGGCAGCTCACCTAACTTAAAAAATCCCTGATTTAAATAAGGAATTTTTTTTTCATTGCAACAGACGCCTCAGACCAAGGGGTAAGAGGGGTACTACTTCAGCAATATGATAAACAGTTCTTCCCTATAGCTTTTTATTCACGTAAACTAAAGCCCTCTGAAATTAAAGTAAATATGCAGTAATAGGCAAGGAAGGGCTAGGTATCGTTAAGTCACTAGTACATTTTAAGTTCATAATCTACGGCTATCCTGTTTAAAATCCTTACTGACCATTAGTCCCTTACCGAGTTTTCAAAGGCTTTAATCACAGTCCCAAAAGAACTCGGCGGCATATGATCATTCAGGTCTTTGGAGCCAAGTTAAGAAGATCACCTGGGAAAGCAATTATCAATACGCTGACTAGCATTATCCCGCAATCCCGCACCATACTGCAAAGAACCATTAATTGGACTAAAAGATATAGAAACATCCGTAGGTCAGTGACGAGGAAAACCCGAAGAACACAGCAGGTGACTAACGACCAGGTAGTAGTAATCTCTTTCATACCAAACGTCCTAAACTGGTTGCATTCCATCATCCAGGGTTCTCTATTATGTCACAGAAAGCCAAATCACTATTTTACTGGCCAACAATGCTTACAGATATAAAAAGACACATAACTAATTGTAACACGTGTCATGAAAACAAGGGACACACTAAGAACACCTGTCAGTTTAAAGGCCTATCATGTGCCAAATGAATCCTTGAGAATACACGTAGAATTATTACAGAGTTACGAGTCTGACAGAGGAAATAACACCTCTTAGTGTTAATAGTTCCCTTGACGTTATATAGAATTAATAGCACTAAAAAAACAAACACCGCAATTGAGTGCGCTAGGAATATTTATGAGTGCTAAACCAGTAAACATGGAATTCAACACATGATAATCTCTGACTCGAGTGGTGTAAATCAATAATAATCTCCTTAACTCGTTGAGTGAATTCCTTTCCATTAAGAAAACCAATACTATATTTTATCACCCAGAGTCAATCGGTTGGTAGAACGGATAAATAAAGAAGAAAGTGTCAAGGTCTTACGAGTTACATTCGTGATATTGGATCCAAACTGGATTATAGCGGTTCTCGTGGTTTTAAATACCTTTATCATTCATATCTTGTATCTATAGAATTGATACCGCAAGTAGCCTTATACGGTACGCCGCCAGGACACTTTTCCACATATTCAAGCCAACCATTAATTTATCAAATAAATATAAAAAAAAAAAAAAAACAAAAAAAAAAAAAAAAAAAAAAAAAAAATAAATAAATAAATAAATGAATATGAATAAAAAGTATGGATTACAAGTGGAGTCGATATAATACACTCTGTAAGAAGTCGGAAGGGTTACAAATTATAATAAAAAGGAATCACGATAAAATCAATAAGCAAAACATAACCGTAGGTTAATAAAATATCCAAATATATATGCGTATAGATTTTGAACTCTAACTTAACACTTTAGTAATGACAAAATAAGCTAAAGTTCAAACACATATCAAAACTACTGGCATATTGTCTGTCCAGTGATTTATATTCGTAGTAAAAAAATAAAATAAAATTAAAATAAATAAATAATAAATAAGTAAATAAATAAATAAGTAAATAAATAAAAAAGATTTTAAAGTCAGGAAGTCTAGAAGTGAATGTATATCTATGCGAATAATCTTATATGGATCTTACAGGGCAAACAAATGAATATATATAGTTTTTGTATGAAAACCCTTTTCATTAGTTCGAATAAGGAATATCTAATTTAATATAACATAATTACATTTATTTTACAATCATGCAGATTTCCAACATGGAACTAATATATTGTTCAACTTTGGTACTGTTCTTTTTTTCAGACATTCTTCTCGTGTGGGTGGAGTATTAAAACAAAGAATACCTAATTTATACTAAGTCGTATTTATTACAGCAAGTAACGTAACTCTTAGCTGGCTGAGAGCAATCTCCTGCCAGGTGGACGACCTCATCAGTTCTGAAGGTGCTTGCAAAGCAGGTTGGGCTGAGAGAGGAATGCTTAGCCCGAACTTCTCATGGGCGCAAGGCAGTCGTTAGGTACAAGTGTCTATCCGTGTGTGCCATGCAATTTTAGTTAAGGAATTGCAATCGTTTTAAAATTAATGAACAAAATAAGCAAACAGAATTTCTATAACATCAAAATGAATTAATTTTTTCTAAACCTCATAGACAATTAGAGTCAATAAATCA
Organism: Macrobrachium nipponense; assembly: GCF_015104395.2. Classification (NCBI taxonomy): domain Eukaryota; kingdom Metazoa; phylum Arthropoda; class Malacostraca; order Decapoda; family Palaemonidae; genus Macrobrachium; species Macrobrachium nipponense. The sequence continues at coordinate 22,440,532 of NC_087210.1, forward strand.
GCTTATGATATTAGTAAACGGACACCTAGAAGTATCAGGTCATGGATATGAAATATTTACTTGCAACATTAGCCTATTACAATTCAAGTAAATCACATTCATGGGAAAATGTCACATTTACTTGAAAAACCCAGTTATATAGAAATTAGTTACATAGTGGGTTCTTTCATAGCATCTCCTGCCTAAAAATTTACCTCAGAGGATGCGCGCGAGAAAATTTAATATGAACCTTTTGT
>NC_087210.1:22445767-22455767 GCF_015104395.2 Macrobrachium nipponense
ATATGAATCTACTTCATAGCCGAAATGTCAGCCAGCCAAGTAGAAATTGGAAATATGAATATTTGATTTTCCATTAACCTAGATCATAAGTTTAAATGACATAGCACAAGCGCACACCAACCAACAAATGCATAATGCAGAAGAAGAAAGACAGAATGGAAAAATCAGAATTTATTATTGATTATTATGTATATAATATATACAAGGTATTGTTTGGGGGAAATGCAAATTATAGTTGATCCATACTTTTAACTGCAGTCAATTGAAAGCCATGCTGATTTGTTTTTAAAGATGAAGTAATCACAAGAAAAATATGTAAATTTGTGCAGGTTCTTTTTTTTCGCATGGGTATCGTAGTTCACGAAGGACGTAGATACAGATGAAACACTGATCAAAGTTGGAACGTTTGAATGTAACTCTGTAAGTCGTGCTCATTATTTAATCTTTCAAGGGACCATTATTACTACAGTGCTCGTTAAATTTATAGCTGCCCTCTGGTGTGATAAAACTTTAGCTCCTTAACTTGGCCTTCAGTTGTTATTAATTAAGAAGAAATGTCAATACAGTTAGCAAAGTACTATAAATTTCGTTTTTTGGAAGGAAAATGCAATGTCCCGATCTAAAAAGTCATAAAGCTATGTATTTATAATGCCAAAACGTTTCCTTATTGCAACATCAGTAGAGCATAACTTCGCGAAAGTAGCATAAGAATACAAATATTCCCCCCAGAAAGTAGCTGCTTTGAAAGCGGATACCTGATTTCATATTTTAGAGCGTGCATCTACATTTCGTTTTGGTCTCAGGTTATCAGAGATGAGATAGGTCGTCATGACCATATTTCTTTTAAGAAGCTAGCAGAATAGAGTTGTATAGCGTTTTTGTTAAGATTTACTGTTAGTGTTTCATTTTTGAGGAACCTTTGTTTGATTTTAGTCTTGCGCAATGGTTTCACAGTGAAAAAAAAAAAAAAAAATGAATGTAGGACCATTGTATCATGGCACGACTCCTCAATCACTGGAGACATAATGTGAAGTGTTTGAACCTCCTACAGTGTTTGTGGCAATGATTTTCGCGCCGGACACACCATGTCCAATTAACACTCAAGAGACGCGGTGCCGATGGAAAAATTGATCCATTTTTCTAATAAACACTCAAAAGATGCGGTGCCGTATGGGGGGCTGATGGAAAATTGATGCTTCCGAAAAGGCTAACTGATTAAAAATATGATATTTAAGGCTTATCCTAAGGTAAGAATATGGGAGCCCGACTTACGAGTTGACGTTTCGTCTTCACCTTAATTCCTATCAATCATCTTGCCTCAGGATTGTCCTCCATGCCATTTGCCTCATCAGTCAATCCCATCAAGTCTCTCTCTCTCTTCTGTGTGAAATTGTGCTGTTATTCCTACAGATGGATCATGTGTCGGAGGGGACTTGATTCTATTCCAGCTGGCCACTGGCAGAGTACGATGCCCTCTTGTGAGAGAGCCCAAGGTGTTTTCAACTCGCGCCCTCCTGACTTTACTTGATGCTTCTGGAGAGGATATATCGGAATATCTCGAGCTTCCAGAAAAGCGTCCTAAATTGATCCAATTTAGGATTGGAAATCTTCTGACGGGCGAAATTATGCGCCCTCCCCGGTTTCGAAAGATGTTATATTGGTGATCGCCGTTGTGGTTTAAGTCTGTTAAAATGTATTTCAAAACATTTCAGCTTCTGTTATACTTATTATTATTCCGTTTGTTACAAAGTTTTGTTTTATCACTTTTTCAATGTGCAAAATAAATATTGAATACGATCAGTTTAAAATTTTGTCGAGGGGCTCCTTCACCCTCAGCGGATGGCAAACCTACGAAGTTAAACAATCAAACTGCCCCGATACCTCTTTTAACGTTCTCTTTGTCGTCACTCGTTATTATTTTTCTTTCCACTTGGAATGGTAATATCTTTCTACTGGTATTTTAAACTGGACGAATGTTTTGTATTTGATGATTGCCACCGTCCATCCTTATATATATATATATATATATATATATTATAGATATATATATATATATATATATATATATATATATATATATATATATATATATATATATGTAATATATATATAGAGATATATATCTATATATCTATATATAGATATATATATATATATAGTATAATATATATTATATATAATATATATATATATATATATATATATATATATATCTATATATAAAGATATATATATATATATATATATATATATACTATATATATATATATATATATATATATATATACGTTATATATCTATATATATATATATATATATATATATATATATATATATATATATATATCTATATATATATATATATATATATAATATATATATATATATATATATATAAGATATATATATATATATATAATATATATATATATATATATTATATATATATATATATATATATCTATATATGGTATATATCATTCATATATATATATATATATATATATATATATATAATATATATATATATATATATATATATATATATATATGTATATATCATTCATATATATATATATATATATATATATATATCTATATATATATATATATATACATATATATATATATATACATAATGTACGTTTGTGTGCATGTGTCTGTACACCTTCCTCTCAGTGTCCTGTAAAACGAACATATGTGCGTATGATCACCTCCAAATTCCCACTTCTACACTAGAACGCTAATACAGGAAGATCATGCTCAATTCCATTATTAAGGCATTAATTCACTGATGTTAAGCAAACTGAGAGTCTATGGTCTGATTGGTACTGTGTTCGGTGGCATATATTTCGTGTTCGATTATTAATCATTAATAATAATAATAATAATAAAATAATAATAAATACTAATAAAATAATAATAATAATAATAATCTAAAATCTTGGACATACATATTTTAATTATTATCAGACGTGTAAAACCGTATATTTCTTGCAAATACTACTGGAATACGGAGTTAATCAAAAAAGCATATGCTCATGAGAGCATGTTGCTCAAAACAAAAGTTGCTTTTTCACGATTTGCGATTAATTACAAGAGCCGCTAACCGACCCACTGTTGTTTAGGGACCAGCACTTGCCTGCATGGCTCCCAAATGTCACAGTTGTTTTTTCCTTCGGTCCATAATATATTTGCTTACAGTTACGGATGATATTTTGTAGATTTCATTCTTTCCCTCAATTTGCAACCTTTATGCTTTTTCGAATGGAAAGGGGCTTTACGTTGTCAGTACTCTCTCTCTCTCTCTCTCTCTCTCTCTCTCTCTCTCTCTCTCTCTCTGTTATTACAGGCCTCCCATTCTGGTGATGCAGTATAATGCAGTTCTGGAGTAATCCAGAGGTCTGAATAATTGGGTGATAATTTTGTGTCTTTAATAATGATATTTCACGTCGAGATAAATTATTTCTGGTAATAATACTCTTCGGCAAATGATTGTGAAAAAGCGGGAAAGTTGGTTTATTGAATTCAGATGTGGGGGTACCCGAAAACACGGAAGGTGGTTGATTTGCTCATTCTTCTGCTTAATGTGGACTTAATAATATCTCATAAATAGTAAGTGGAAAAGAACAAAATTTAACACAATTCAGATTATCGTTACCCGTAAATATTTGGCTGTTCCTACCATTTCTTTTTTTCCTTTGTTCTAATATTGGGTAGGGTTTCCTGCGTGGTTTTTCTTTTTTGATGATAAAAAAAAACTTTTCGATTTTCAAGCTTCCATCTCAATTTTCTTAATATATGCACTTTACATACTTATTATATGTGCATTTCTGTGTCTCATCTTGTCTGCGTAATGTGTTGTTTTATCTGGCCCTTTTCGGGACTATTTCTTCTCGAGCTGTGGTGCTTGATGTAGGTATGCTGTTATTTCAGATCTGAATAGGATCTCACAAATTGTCAGACAAAATGAGCTTGTAATGATGTTTCAATGGCATATACTTTCAATATTTTTTTGTTTTTTTTTCGCATTCTTTCCGCTTTGATAAGTGAAAATTTAACCTCTTCAATCTGTCAGTAGCTTTGAACTTGAAAATGTATAATCGAGCTGTGAATCTGAAAACAGTCTGTATTTAATAAACTTTACTATTTCGTACTCTTCAAAAATTCCTATATAGCTGCCAGATTGACCTCATTTTGTACTCTTCAAAATTCCTATATAGCTGCCAGGTTGCCCCTTTCTATATAAAGTTTCCATTTTCTAATGTAGGGCCTGTCATAATTAATAGTTTTATCCGCATATGATTTCGACAGTGCCATTGACAAACGTTCATATACTCATATACATACTGGGTTCATTGAAAGCCTTACGCTATATTCAACGATAGATGTCTACTGTAGATTCGCTGCAAGTGTATTATCGTTCCTAACAGTAACTAGCGGTATTAGAATCATTATGAACATGTAAATAATTATGTGGCCCCATCAAGCAAAACACTTAACAAATGGAATTTATTTGGAATTTTTACAGATACGAGGACCTCACCATACGCAGCTTGCCAAACAACCGTGTTGTTATTCTCAATAACAAAAGACCGTTAATTCCGAGTAGGCACCATAAATCTTACTAGCGCTTTCGCTTCCTGGGTTTTATATAGAACTGAAAAACCCTTACAAAGCAACAGCTTGAAGAATATTTACTATTTCGTTTACTGTTGCTGTCGGTTTTAAAGAGAGGGCCAACACAAACACTGGTGTGTTTGCTTCTTTTCTTTGTTTCCAACCGGACTGGATTGGTAATTCGTTCATCTATTAAGTCATTAGATTTACTAATCTCCAGATGGCTTTTCTTCATTCTCGCCCACCTCTGTTTTATTCAGGTTTTTATTAAACCATTGGGAAATTGCGTGAAGTGTGAATGCTGCGAAATTCTCCTGGAAAGAAATTAAAGTTCGGAATTTGGATTTTGAAAACACTTGAAATGAAGGTTTCGGTATTTGTCCTGTTTATAAAATGTATTTTTAATTATACCATGAGTAAAATTTCTCGCTTCTCTCTTTGTATCCCTGTGTGTTAAAGTTCCGTGCTATTTGACATGTTCATACTGACACCATGGGTATATAAAATTTCTTATTGGCTCTCTATTCAGTTTAAAATCTATACTATGTCCTTCTCATTAGCTTAGGGTTCGTGATGACTTTGAAAAGTTCCACTCATTTGCTTTTACAATTACTACTTAGCATGTCTCTCCCCCCCCCCCCCCCCCCCCCCCCCCCCTCCCCCCCCACCCCCCCCCCCCCCCCCCCCCCCCCCTTCATCTTTATATTATTTATACTGCCAGCGATGTCAAACTCTCCAAATCTTTTATATTTTATTTTTGCTCCGATATCTTATTTGTCAAACTGCCATTTATAATTCCTCTCAGACTTTTGTTTTACACTGCCCTATTTATGTTGGAATTCTGAACAGCTTATGAGAAATAGCTCTATATTGGCTGACTTTTATACTGATACCATATCAAAAAGAACTAATTGGCTGTATACTGCTAGAAATATTTTAAGGTAAAATTAATTTTTTAATTTAAATAGCATTACAGAACACGTAAAATAACCGCAGAGGTTCAATTAATACAGAAGAAAAACTAGCAGTCTCTACTTCAGAAACATGATTCTTAAATGTCAGCTTCGAGGCTCGCAGGACTAGGGTAAGTGTGTATTCTTTTATACCCGACGTTCATGTGAACTGAGTATATGTATATGATCAATCACAAACGCCCCACCCCCTAAACCCCCCTATTACGATATCTTGTCCGCTCTGATTCGCCTTCATGCGGAGAAGTACGCGACAATTTTTCCGCCTTAATTTTTCCGGTCGGATTATTTCAATTAGGAGGAAACTTCAGGTCCGATGCTTCTCCGCCTTCACGACTTTGCCCTTCTTGTCAAGTTACTCATCTGTGATTTAGTCTTTATTATTATTTGCAATACTTTTTTATATATCCTTTTGCTGATTTCATTATTGATAATAGTAATTCAATGCTGTCGAAACTTAGCAAACTAGTAGTTTTTTATTTGGTTTTATTTGAATGAGGTTGCATTTAGGATGAATTGAGAAAATCTGCTGAGTCATTTTGTTAGATATTAAATAATACTTATAGAATGTTTTATAGAATATATCCCTGTGCTCCCTATGTACAGGTATTTATAAGCGCTATTGCTTTGAGACTTCTTATGCCTAATGGCTGTTTCATTGCTCCTACTAAAACGACGTAGAATCATTTATATAAATAACTTATAGCGATTAAGTCTGTATAAAGCGATATGAATCTCTGTCCGTATTCGTCAAAGTCAGACCGAAATTTGAATATAACGCTAGATTAAACGAAATTAATTTCGAAACTGCAGAGCTACTAACTGTGAATGAATCCAGGTGATATGAATGAGCAAATTCGAAGTTAAATGAAGTACACTTAAAATATCTGTTTTGGCCAATGTAATGTGTGGATCAACACAGACTGAGTCATTACATATGAACAGTTTCATTTATTGAGTCCTCATGTATTGCAGCGCGTAAACGTAAACCTATGAATTTGAATGATTCATTGGATGGTAGAAATAATGGGGGATTGTCATTAGGTTGCTGCTTTTGACAGTTTATATATTTATTTTTCTAATGGAGGCTTCGATTGTTTTGTATCATTGGTGCTGGTAACAGGCAGAACCACATTCGGATACGAATTTTATATATATCATATTTTCATGATGTTCTGTAAATTGTAAATATTTCATGTGGTGCAACAATGAATAGAAATTATTAAGCTATTATTATTTATCATTCGAAAGGCATAAATGGCACTGTTTTGAATGAGCGCAATGTGTTTGGTTTTTATCTAAAATACTAATAATTTATTTTCTCGTTGAGTAACCAACTCCCTTTTACACACACACACACACACACAAACACTGGGTGATATCTGTAGACACCCTGTAAACAAAACTTTTCACATTCTTTAGGTCAGTGTCTGATATTACATCCACAGCAAGCGATGATAAGTATGGTGTAGTAAAACTTTCATTTTTAGGTTTTCAAAATGTTTGTCATAGAGGTATGAGAGATGTATTTGGCAATGATTGTGAATATAATACCTTCAAAATTGTCTTAAACATGATTGTCAGAGTAAAGGTAATTTAGGCCCACAATGTGTGAAGCGGCATTGTTTTTGACACATTTAACTGGAGCACTTTATAAGAGGGATTTTCGAGTCAGGTGTTGATAAAGCGTGTGTGTGTTTTTTGTGTGTCTATATATATATATATATATATATATATATATATAATATATATATATATATATATATGTATATATATATATATATATATATATATATATATATATATATATATATATATATATCATATATATATATATATATATATATATATATATATATATATATATATATATATATATATATATATATATATATATATGTAAAATAGAAGTAACTTCTGTTCAAACTGTCGGTAAAGTATATCAAAATAAATATTGTATTCATTGTCGTATTTGTTTGTCCGAAATAAAGGTGAGAAAAATTTAAATTATTAAAGGAAAGCTATCTTCACTGAATTCCAGATCTGCTTCAAAATCCAGAAGCTTTATTTCGATGTCGTGAATTCTGAAGCTGCATATTAGCCCCAATTGTCTATTTTTGGAAATTTTGATTCCGTAATGCTGGTCATTTTTTTTATTTTTTTTCCATAGTGATTTTTCTTTCGTGTCCCTTCTTGGCGAAAGCAAATCAAGGCTTTTTGGCTTGGTCAGATGACTCACCCTTATTTTCTAGAACCTACTTTTATGTATGACAGTATTTCTCTCCCTCCCTCTCATTGTCTTTTCCTGAAATTTGTAACCTTCTGCGTAACGCAAGAAAGCTCTCCTTCATACTGTCAAACACGTCATTTGTAATTAGACACGAATCTTCCGTAATGAAAAAGTAAAATAGCACTAGCAAAGCTTGCGAGGCGAAGGATGGGACGAAGAAGAAAGATTTTCTGGGTGTTGGTTGAAAGAGGTGGAGCCGAATAGAATAATTAATGGAATGTGACTTTTCAGATTGGAGTATAAAAGAAGAAAGATTAATTGTTGGCGACTGTAATTTAAGATAGGAAAGATTAATAGGCACAGGAAGGCGACGCAAGTATTGTTGTAAGATAATTGATATGCTAGCGTGGAAGCCAAGGCAATGGTAAACGACTGACTTTAATGAACTTTTATGAAAGCGAAACACTGAAAGCGCTGGTCAGGAGAATCAGGGAGGTGAGCTCATTAATTTAGGTGTTTTGGTGTATGACTTTCATTTCAAGACAGAAATTATATTCAACTTAGTCAAGCAGTAAATTGACATTCAGAATTTTGTTGACTGCCAGAGAATTGCAGAGAACTTGCAGTTGTAATTTTAGTTAAAGGACAGTGTAACTGACGGTTAGTTCAGTTACAAATTTTTTGTTGTTGAGTACACGGTACTGATGAAGAAATAGTAAAAATCGAGTTAATTCGAACTTCAAAAGCATCACAGAGAGGCGCTTAGGTCGGCAGAGAAGATGCAGGAATTTGGAAAAGCCTATATCCGGAAAGTCAATGCAATGGCGTAATATAATGAATAGCGCAGCTACGGAAATATAAAGTGATCGTGAAACATATAGCTTATCGTAATTGTAGTCGGGAGCCTTAAATGAAATCTTATGAATGAATTACGCAGTGAAGTCAATCTGAGGCTTCTCTTAGTCAGTCGTCATTCAAGCCTTTCTAAGACGTCTGCCAGATAGATTCAATGGCATTTGAATTTAAATACAGTGTAAAGGGTGGGTGGGGGGGGGTGGCTTAAATATAGCGTTTATTTACATAAATAATCATTGCTCGCAGTGTAATGGATCTGAAGAGGAACACATACGCGCATAGACATAAAAGCCATATGGTTCAGTGCAGTGAAAGGCAAGCATTTTAAACAAAGTAGAAGGAAATGTGCAAAGGTATATACCACGACCACGAAAATGAAATGTAAAAAGATCGACAGTGATACATTTCCTGAAAACACTTAAAAAATTGTTCTGTCGTTATCCAAAGATTAAGTAGATATTCTGAAAGTAGAAAGCTCACCACGGGTGTTCCACAAGGAAGCGTACTTGGCCCGGTTCTTTTTAGTATTTATACAATCGAGTTGTCTTGGATATTTAAATTACATGCGTTCAATGTAAATTTTTTTGCTGATGACACCAGTTCTATTTAATAGTAGATGACATTATTGAAGATCAAGCTGTTATTGATAGACTTATGGCGAATGTTTCGAAATGGATGCAAAAGAAAAAGCTGAAACTAAATGAAAATAAAACTGAATGTATTCTAATTAGCACTAAATATAACTAAGAAGGTTTGATAACGTTAATAGCATCTCCATCAATAAGGAAAATATTTTGTTAACTGATAAGTCAGAGATCTCGGGTAGTAGTTGATGGTTCTTTGACATTTGATGAACATATTACAATGTGGTTTAGGATCGCAAATTATCATCTGAGGAATATCGCATCCATTAGAAATATCTTAACGAAGATGCCACTAAGCTGCTAATTAATAGTTTGGTAGTTAGCAGAGTAGACTATTGTAACTCGTTGTATTACAACTTACCTAATTATCGTCTTAAGAAACTTCAAATGATTTTGAATAGAGCTGCTAGACTAATTGTTGGCATATCCCGCGAGAACATATTACTCCAACCTTAATTAAATTACACTGGTTACCAGTCAAAGCAAGGATTATTTTTAAACTTTGTGTCTTAACATATCAAGCTATTAACACGGAGAGCCATTGTATCTTAAAGGTTGCCTGAAAAGATAACGTAGTAGGGCCGGGTGTTCATACACGCCTTTCCCGTGATGATTTCAGACTTGATGAGCCTCGTGCAACGACCACTCTTGTACGAGAACTTTTAAGCACTGCGCTCCTA
>NC_087210.1:22458267-22482998 GCF_015104395.2 Macrobrachium nipponense
CTCACTTTCTCTCATTCTTGTTTAGATAGTTTCTTTAGTTACATTGTCCTGCATTTTTTAAATTTATATTTCACCACTTCTCCCCATTCCTATCAGGGCTGAACTTGGACTTAAAGGCATAGGGAGTGTCCCTGTGCATCCCAGCGACCTTGGAAACTATGGATTAGACATCAATATATGTCGTGTTTGGCTATTTTTACATTTCACCCCCTTCCCACCCCCTTCTTACCCCCGTCCATATCTGGTATGAACTTAGACTTAAAGGTTATTGGGAGTGTCACTATTCATCTTAGTGACCATGAAATCTGTGAATTACAGACTGTTATCTGTCACCCCCTTCCCACAACCCCGCTCCTTTGGTGCCAGTGATGTCTTTCCTGCACAGTAACATTTCGGAGTTCTGCTGGAACACACACACACATGCACAAATACATACATACATACATACATACACACATTTATATTATATGTAGATATAGTATATCCCCTTGCTAAAGTACACGTTCCCTGTTCAAAATGCCATTGTCATTTTAATACAGTAACAACAGGTTACATTTTCGCCTTTCATTCTCTTCTTGTGATCTTGTTAGCGGTTTTGTAAATTAAACGAGAGAGATCCCAAGAGTAGTTTAGCTTTTGTTAATTGACATTTTCCCCCACCTGAATGCCGTCACAGTGAAACTAATTATATTCCTGAAACTAGACGAATGGCGTTGCAAATTCCAACGTTTTAATTAGTGGATACATATTTGGGAAATATGTTGAGAAGTTAATGTTGGTTGCAATAATTACCAGAGATATATAGAATGGGTGGATTGTCTGATCTTGAACATAATGAGAACCCGAGGAATCACATCCTGCGAATGTCTTATTTTTTTTAATTATACTCAACTAATATTATTAATTTTCAAGATAACGTGTCCACCATGAACAACCACATAAAGGTATGTGGCAACTAGCATTATTAATTTGTTCCTACATATGTTTTAGCGATTGTTGAGGCTGGACACCTTGTCTTTAAAAAATAAATGTGTATCAAAAAATAAAAAAAAATTCTACAGCACTCATTATTTATTGTGATAGTTTTAACTACATTATGTCTATTCAACGAGGATTTCACTGTTGAAGTGAGATGACAAATCTTTTTATAACTAAGAAATTAGTTTAGTACCATATGGAAATAGGTTACGATAGTCAGATTCAATGTAACAGTTTACCTTGATTATGACAGTGAAACTAGAATAAGGGTTATATAGGTTATTTACTTTGTTATTCTTATGCCTACTGTTTTTGTTGTTAACAGAGCACGTGCATTTTTTTACGTTGATGGTTGCTGCTTATATTTCATTAGCGTTTTTCTAGTAAGGGGTTTGCATTATCATGCGGCTATTTTACAAATTCATATTTTCATACTTTTTTATGAAAACTTGTTTGAGAGTTATGTGTGTGTGTCTTTGAAAGAGAGAGAGAGAGAGAGAGAGAGAGAGAGAGAGAGAGAGAGAGAAAGAGAGAGAGAGAGAAGTAATTTTAAACAACGAATATTTAAAAGGACGGAAGAACAAGCGATTTAGGATATGAACACAGTATTACATTCAGGACTTGATCAACCTTTAAAATTATATTGAACGAGAGGGAATTCAAGTGAAAGCAGACTAAATAAAAAGGCGATGATAAAGAGTAAATTTTTCTGAAAAAAAATTCCAACTTGTCCGCCATGCCAAATAGCAGGTCCCAAAGTCCATTTGTGGTGAAAAGGGAAAGTTCGAAGAGGAAAGGCGTTAGTGCTTCTAGAGGAGAAGGAGGAGGAGGAGGAGGAGTAATCCTTTTAAGGGGAAGTTAAACGAAAAAGTTTATCCTACGTTGGAATGGGGACTGAGTAATATTGGATTCTGGGGAATATCACATTTCTGTTTGCCTAGATAGATGTGTTTCGGCTTGTGAGGGAGTCTGTAAGCCCAACATTTATTGATCTCTCTCTCTCTCTCTCTCTCTCTCTCTCTCTCTTTCTATTATATATATATACATACATTATATATATATATATATACATATATATATATATATATATATATATATATATATATATATATATATATATAAAAGAAGTACTATATCAAACATATATACGTGTATATATATATATATATAATATATATATATATATATATAATATATATGTATATATGCATGTATACATGTGTGTGTGTGTATGTAACTGTTTGTATACCGTAGATGTATAAAGTCATAGCGTGCATTAGGTAGACTTTTTAAAATTATTTCTAATTATTTTTTATTAAACACCCTCTCCTTGACGGACCATTTTTAGGACATTATTTCGATCGAAGAAAAATTAACAAACCTTATTTTCATTTTTGCTATGTGAAGATTACAATTATCAAAGCCATAATACTTTTTTTGAGAAAACATCTTAGTTTTATGCATATATTTCTAAGTGAAAAATGTTTGAATACTGAGAATTTCAACGTATAGTTTTGCAATGCTTAATTTTTACCAGGGACAGAAAAAAAGTAAATGGTTTTGAGAACAAATCTCGTTTTCATTCTGCAGAATTTAACGGCATCCTGATCGTTTTATTCTGTTACATTTTCTCTTCTAGCAAGTAGTGGAATTGTTTTTCAGGTTCTTGTGTTTCCCATGTTCTACAGATTTTATCCGTTTTTTTTTTTTTTTTTTTTTTTTTTGCTCACGATCTACTCAAAAGAACCCACTTCCTGGTCTCTTTGTCTTTCACGAATAATGTATGACGAATATACTTCTGGATTTAAACGTATAGTGTGCAAGGCACAAAGAACATTATTTTTTCCTGCGTGAATTTTGTAACTAAAGGTATAATTCCAAAAATTAACATATAAGGACAAGAATATGGTATATGATAATTTTGGCTGAGGGATTATTTAAAAGATTGTTCAGTCCGATATTTGATCATGATTACATTTATCTCACGTGTTCAGTCCATATATGATCTTCATTACATTGATCTTACACCTTCCCTTTTTTTTTAGGTTCGTTTCTAAGATACATCTTGAAAAACGTTGCAGAGGAGAGCAACTGAACTGTTGTTATTAACAAATAATGGAACTCAGCAACAGCCCTGAAATCGCCCCTCTAAGAACAGAGGGCAGCATTTTAGTCGGAACAAACAATATAGAATTTATGTACTTGTTATACTAACAATCAAACAAACATAAAATATTCAGATATGTACATTATCCGATGGAAGGGAATTTGAGTATTAAAATGAAGGCGTATAATCCATATTGTGCGAATCCAGGGCAGTATTCGTGGAATGCCTCGTTAACTAATGGCTGTATCTGGGCGTTATCAGATTTTCCGGTGATTTCACATTCTGGATATTAGAGCAAGCAATATCGTCCATCAGGAGATAATGTATTTCACTGGGGTTTAACATACCTATTATGAATGAAGAAGACAGACGTCAATACATAATGGTATCGGGTAAAAATATTATTTACCTGTTTTAGGTAAACAATATTTTTACCCGATTTTTTTTGTTTTTTTGTTTTTTAGCATTTTATTTTACACTCAAAATATGCAGAGTTTTAGGGTACATTTCCATTTTACTTTGGTGAAACTGAATGGAAAAAACAATCATCATTCTTAATTTGAGTGTTCAGACAAACGGATATTTCCTGATGGATATAATTGGTAGTGTTTACGCACCACCTGTATACACAATCAAGGTTACACACACCTGGCAAAAAAAGTGATATTAAGTGAAATGATGGATTAGAGTGGCTTCAGAGGCTTTTGTTAAGCGGAAAGAACAGTGAACTATAATTGGGCGTATAGAAAGAACAATTTTCGGATGTTAGAAGAGAGGAGAAAGGGAAGACCAAGAAAGTGCTGGACGATCGGAACGAAGGAGGCGGTGGAGAGGGTGGGAGATAAGAAGGTTAACGGCGGATTTTGTTTGGGCGATGCAGACACGTTATGTAAGGGCATGGAGTCTCTATGGTATGGAAGAGTTCTGAAAGGCAGATTCGTCCACGATTCAGAAGTGACAGTTGTCTGTTTTTTCACTCAGCATTATTAAGAGTAAAGGGTTTAATATATATATATATATTATATATATATATATATATATATATATATATATATATATATATATATATATATATATATATGTATGAATATATATTATAAATTTATTTATTTATTTATAATTACACACACACACACACACACACAAGCAAAGCATTAAGCTACAAATGGCTTTTAATATCCAATTCGCTCTACCTCGAAATTAATATATTTTTATATCAATGTTAAGCCGAAGGGAATTTTTTTTAGTTACTAAGTACGTCGTGTCTGGCCGTGTCATCTAATCACTGCAGTCCTGAGTACTTGTCTTCCGTGGTTCGATCCCACGAGACGACGTACTGCTTATCATCTAAAAAAAATTACATTTCTGTTAACATATATGGAAAATATATTAATTCCGAGATAGAGCGAATTGGATATTAAAGGACATTTGTAGCTAATACTTATATATGGATGACGGGTGATGAAAGTTTAATTATAATATATATGTATATATATATAATATATATATATATATATATATATATATATATAATATATATATATATATATATATTATATATATATGGATATTAAAGGGACATTTGTAGCTTAATACTCATATATGGATGACGGTGATGTGATAAATTTAATTTATATATATATATAATATATATATATATATATATATATATATATATATATATATTATATATATATATATATATATATATATATTATATATATATATATATATATAATTATTCTGGTGTCTTTGATGAAACTTTATATAGATTTTTCCATAACATATTTTTTGGGACCATGATGAAAGAGGAAAGGCGACCTAGCCTGTTTTTCAACAACAGAACAGTGAGAGAATGAAAATGATAAAAATATAATTACGCACTTTTGATAGTCGTGGTATCTTTGCATCTTGAAAGAAAAGCGCGATTTCGCTCTTTTCCAAAGATAGCCTGAGGAGAAAATATCTCTGTGATGATTTTCAGTAGAAAGAAATGAAAAGTCATATGCTGGAGATTTCCCACCAAAATTAAAAAAAATAATTTTGGGGCTTATAACGACAGAGAATTTTTTAGTGTTTTTTTATTCCTACTAACTTTATATGTTTCGAAGTTAATTTGGACGGCATTACTCTTCACACTATGTACGTATTTGTTAATTAATGACTTTTTAGATATCAATGCTGTTTGGCAAGTTCGAAGATAAGTACTAAGACTTAGGTTTAAAAACGTGAGATATTAGCACCATCCTTTCATGTATTTCCGAAGCCCAGCGTGACTTCTAACCTCCTTTCATTCTGTTGGTGATACACCAAGTTCAACTCACTTCCAGGTTTATAATTCAGTCAATTCCCAAAAAACGATCTCAAGTCGTCCCTGTCCCTCCGCTGTTATCAGTTTGCAAGGAAACGCCAGAGAAAGAAACACAAGTGAAAAAAGGAGTAAGATAAAATGGTATCTGGAAAGACGCGAGAGATACGGCAGAATCATTTGTACTTCAAACTTTTTCTGCAGAATTTTGCGCTACTTCGCCATCTGTGTTGTCGTTTTCATCTGAGAATTATTGTTGTCTTTCATACGAAGCAGAAATGATTCCTATCCATTTTCGCAGGAAATTGATGTCTCATCCGAGAGAAGTTATTCCGCGGTTTCAAGAGTTTCCTTCAAATGACGTACTCGTTTTTCTTGCTTTTATTTTTCTGTCCGCCCTCAGAGCTTAAAAACTACTGAGGCTAGACAGCTGCAAATTGGTATGTTAAGCATTAACCCTCCCATCATCAAACATACCAAATTGCAGCCGTCTAGCCTTAATAGATTTTATTTTACTTAAAGTTAAAGTTAGTCATGATTGTGCTGTGCCAACAACACAGGCTACTACCGGGCCGGGGCTGAAAGCTTCATACAGCATTATACTCTGTGTAGAAAACTCGATTCTTCGGCGTATTTTTTACTTTTACTTATATATAATATATATATATATATATATATAATAATAACTTATATAATTATATATATGTGTGTGTGTGTGTGTGTGTGTGTGTGTGTGTGTGTGTGCGTGTGTGTACTTTTTTTGACGTTGCATGAAAAACTTTGAACATGTTACGTCTTCGTTCGTGGACGACTGAACAACAAAATTCACCACTGCGGTGATCCATTTCTTGACCATCGCTCTCTTCCACTGCCTTTCTTGATAAATTCGTACGGCGTATGAAGTGTCCTTTCTATGGTATTTAGAATTCGTACGGCGTATGAAGTGTCCTCTCTATGGTATTTAGAACCATATATGAAAAATTTACATGGCTTCCATTACTGTCACTTACGGCGGGACAATTTTTCTGAGGTTAGTCCAACTTAATCCATTAATGTTTCTGTGGTTCCAGTGGCCACTTCGGAGGGAGAGAAATATGTTTAGTGGCTTGACTCTGGTTTAAGAGGATTTTCTCATTATTCCCAACCTTCCAGAATTTCTAGTGGTCTTTTTTGAAGGCCTTTCCGTCTTAGCAATTTATGGTCGCTCTCTTTTCTTCTGTATAAATTCTTTTGTCCCTTACTTCTTAATACTTTATCCTTTATTCTTTGCACCTTTCTTTTCGCAAGTATTTTCTCTCTCTCTCTCTCTCTCTCTCTCTCTCTCTCTCTCTCTCTCTCTCTCTCTCTCAATAGTGACATAACAGATATAACTTTTTTCCTGGTAGAATATAGAATAGAAGTTGCACAATTTACTATTTGCAAATTATAATGATCAAATCAAATTAACATGTATCTATGCGCACTAACTGATTAAATTGTGAATGTATTAATGTAGAAATAGAAATCTAATCCTCTTACCATAGGTTCCCTTTTTAAGTACAAGGATAGATGAAGCCCTCAGATGACATTGAATACTGTGTATTTATTTTCTTGCCCAGTTGTAGTCAAGGGAGATATGTCGGTGCCTCGTAGGTTTCTGAAAGTGTGCATCGATTGTCACAGAGGTGTTAGCTATCGTACTGGGGCCCAGCTGTCGAATCCAGTTTTCCAGTATGCGACAGCATGCAAAAAAAATGCTAAATAAATATTGACTACAATCAACCTCAGTAACTGGCAATCCGAGTCACTTGTATAAAACGCGTAGTTCCGAAGTTAAACAACCAAACTGCCTCCGTCCCTCTTTTCTTAGCTTAAGTCAACCCCTCAAGTCTCTCTTTGGTGTGAAATTGTGCTGTTATTCCTACCAGATGGATCATGTGTCATAGGCCTTTGATTCCTATTCCAGCTCGCCGCTGACAGGGTACGATGCCTCTTGTGAGAGAGCCCAAGGGTGTTTTCAAATCGCGCACTCCAAAGTTTACTTGATGCCTCTGGAGAGGATATATCGGAATATCTCGTGCTTCCAGAAAACCGTCCTTAAATTGATCCAATTTGGGATTAGAAATCTTCTGATGCGAAGTATGAGCCCTCAACGGTTTCGAAAGATCTTATCATATTGTGATCGCAGTTGTGGTTTTTGTCTGTTAAAACGTATTCAAATCATTTCAGCGTCTGTTGTACTTATTACTATACCGTTTGTTACAAAGTTTTGTTTTATCAGCTTTTGTCAATAAGCAAAATAAATATTGAATACGATCAGTTTAAAATTTTGTCGAGGGCTCGTTCACCTCAGCGGATGGCAAACCTCCGAAGTTAAGCAACCAAACTGCAGCCACCCCTCTTTTAACGTTTCTCCTTGTCGTCACTCGTATTATTTCTTTCCACTTGGATGGTAATATCTTTCTCCTGGCATTGTAAATTGAATGTTTTGTATTTGTTTTTAGCATAATATTTTTAAGTCCGAGTCTTTTATGATGTTTTAATGTATTTTTATATATTTTTACAGCATTGACAATGAGGCTAGGCCTTGAAACGGTAGCAATAAACCATGTAAATGCCTGCGATGTCTTCCTCAAATTCCTTAGGGCTATATATATATATATATATATATATATATATATATATATATTATATATATATATATATATATATATATATGTGTGTGTGTGTGTTGTGTGTGTGTGTGTGTGTGTGTGTGTGTGTGTATGTGTGTATGTGTGTGGTGTGTAGCTGAGTATACTTCACTTCCAGTTAAAAAGGCAAAAAAAAAAAAAAAAAAAAAACTCTTGGATATTGTTAACTACTGATTTTTAGTTCGCGTTCTTAAAGCACTTCATCATTAGAATACTATTTCGTTGACACGACAAATGTTCATAAGTAAACATTGTCTTTGAATTTTATTGATAAAATATAAGATTTTCATTTCCCTACCTAGGTGACCAATGAATAATTTTGAGTGGGTTACATGCACGCTTAGAGTGTATGCATACATATGAATGTTGTTTAAATGGCATCCACACCAAGCTAGCTCCCAGTTATGGAAAGACATCAATAATTCGCTATCTACAGAATTCTGGATTAAGTCATATGTTATCTGATTCGGTGTCCGTAATGAATAAGTCATGGACTGGTCGACTTACCTGTCATGAAATGTTAAGCTGATTAAGGTTGTTCCGCTTAATCTATGTTCGTTAGTTTAAGCCTTCATAGTGCATCCTTTCCGATGCTCTGTTTCTCGCTCTCAACAAAATCGTTACAGAATACTTTAACGAGAGAACTGAATTTCACTTATAGACTCATAAAGCTAGACCGAATAATTTCATCACAAGTGAGAAGTGACAATAAGAGCAAGGTAAAGTTTCAGAGTGAAAAGAGAACAAAGTGGACAGCTTCAAAATAGCAGGCATAAAACAATGCAGTCGGAGCCGGTTTACTTTATAAAGAATCTTCAATAATGACTGCAGTTTGCCATACAAGGCATATGTGTACTAGGCGTCCCAGACGTCGAATCACTGATGCGGAAAAAAGAAAGTCTAAAAAATTATTCATGAGTAATAAAAGCACCAAAAGTTGAATCGATCCCGAAGCCTTTTCTTGTAATTCATTTGCAGAGGGAAAGAAGTGTGGGCCAACTCAGACTTAAAAATATATCCTTAAGAGACTGTGTACTTTCAATATTAATAATTTTTTTGACCTCACTTATGATGTGATATACACCTAGTTCCTTCGTTTTTTTGGTTCTACTGGTGATGATCGAATGTCTCCATTTAATAATACAAGAAATTTGTTTTTTGCATTACAAACAAACATATTTACTACCAGTAAAAGCACTTTAGCATATCGTAGCTTGTTGGCGATTCCATCATCATAAAACGCCAAGTGCGTGCGTCTCCTATCTCCTTTTGCCAAGAAAAATGACTGGATTTCCAGGTAAATAACGGAGGATCTTTCGTCACAATTTTTCTTCCTAATTACGACAAAGCCCTCACTTAAGTGTTAGACCTGCCAGTGTAAAATAAGGTACTTATAAAGACTCCGAGATAACGGAAGTATGCAGAAGGTAAAGGTTTACAGTACGTGTAAGTATAGACAGACAATAAATGCGTGTATACAAGCAAAAGACTAGCCCGACAGCTAATTAGTTAAGAAACTGGACACTAACACCAACACCAAAGTTGGTCGGTGTATCTGAATTATGATGACGGGAACTTCAGAAAATAAATGCATACCCATGCACTATATATATACACACACACATATATATATGCATATATATATATATATATATATATATATATATATATATATATATATATATATACCATATATATATATATATATATATATATATATATATATATATATATGTATATATTTATATATATATATATATTTATATATATATATATATATATATATTGTATATATATACTATATATATAGTGCATGTGTGCATTTATTTTCTGAAGTTCCCGTCATCATAATTCAGTTACATCGTCCAACTTTGGTGTTGGTGTTAGTGTTCAGTGTTCTTAACTAATTAGCTGTCGGGCTAGTGTTTTTTTCATTTTTTTAAAGTTAGTGCCCGTACTCTCATAGTTTTCAGATGTTAGCTTTGCGTCAACTTCTATTGTCTTTCTCTGGTATCTTCGTTATTATAAATATTACGAAAATTATGTCTCATGAAATCTTAGATTAGTCATAATATTTGTTTTTACGAATTTTCTAATACGAATAATTTTGCTCTGCGAAGGAGTACAAATATTCAATGGTAGGTATCTAATTAACATTATGTCACGATAGAGACAAACACTTCTTAATTCAGTAATACTCTAAAATCCGAGAAAATGCAAACCTTATATTCTAGACAAAAGCAAAACGGTCATCTGTGAAAACATACACCCTATTTAAACCAATCTCTTTCTGCAAATTTATTTTTATCTAATTCTGTACAGTGGGAATAATATGAGCTGAATGAAAACTAAATTTCTAAACCATTGCTTATATGGATGGTAAATGGAGCAATGTGATCCACAAACTCAAGGATTAACTTCAACCTAGTTGTGTGTAACTGATATGTGCGTGTGTGTGTGTGTGTGTGTGTATGTATATGTACAGAACTAAAGTAATGTGAGCCCTGAACGTTGTGGGTTCATTCAATTAAGGGACTTGTTTATTTGCTTAGCTGATTCATCTGAATCCGAAACCAAGTAAACGAGACCGAACTTTGACTTAAATTGAACGAAGCACCCGAGAGAGTCATGCAAAGTCCTGTCAGTAGCTACCGAGGGATGGGTCACTTTTCACATCCTTAGCACAACCGTACTCAAGATCCTCTGCACGACACTCTTCCTCCCTCCTTCTCATTTCTTCTCCCTAGAGAGCAGTTGTTCCCAATCTTTTTCTGGTCGTCACCCACTTTTCATACAGGATCTTTGTAAGTGGCGCACCTGTAAGTTGCCTCCACTGGCTGCCCACCCACTAAACTCCTTTGGTTTTATACCTACATATCCTCAAATTATGGCCCCCTGCATTCTGCTATATGGGCCCCAAATTTGGGAACCACTGCTTTTGAGTGTTTGGGCGGTGACGTCATAGCCTCTCCCATTACATAAGGCTTGTTGACAACGTCACTGTTCGTCAGACGTGTCGATTAAGATTACGTTACTCTTCACCAACTTCGTCACCACCCCCACTATTCATCTTTTAACCATCACCAATTCTTACTTCACCGTTTTCTTTTTCTCACTGTCGAGTTCTTGATAGGCGGTTTGCAAAGTGTTTATCACGAATTTATCATAAACCTTTCTCTTTCGCCTTTGTGCTTTGAAATGATGACTCGGTTTGTTACTACCAGCCTAGGAACAGTCATTAATCATCACTGCTCACTTCCTCTCTCGAATGCTCCGATTCATAACCGTAAGACAACGTGTTACACTCTTTATAATAGACTTAGTAATAGTTTCCAATATATATATATATATATATATATATAGTATATATATGTGTGTGTGTGTGTGAGTGTGTGTGTGTGTGTGCTTAAAATCATAGTAGAGCACGTGATTTCATTAAATAAGCGAATACCACAGGAAATGATAGCAGAGTATAGGCGAAAGCGCTTGAATTTCTGCCTATCATTTTCCTGTGGTATTCGCATATATATATATATATATATATATATATATATATATATATATATATATATATATATATATATATATATATATATATATGTAAGATAACTACAAACGTGATGACGTACGATATATATATAAATATATATATATATATATATATATATATATATAATATATATATATATATATATATATATATATATATATATATATATCGTACGTCATCACGTTTGTAGTCATCTTCCATATCATCAAAAAGAGTTTCTCAAAGAAAAAAATACTAAGACCCTCAGACGCTTCTCCCTAAGGTGAGAACGGCTAAGGCCTGGTTTTTATAAACAAATGCCTGTATGACTATAAGTTTTTTCATCCTAATAGGGAAAGCGCTTATTAAAGGCTTAAGCTGTATTCTTTGGAAATCTTTTAGGATAAAGTTACTAGCCTCATGGTCATTTCTTATTCCAGGCTGCGCCCACCATACTAGCATATAACTATACTCTGGCTACGAAAGGTTGAGACTCAAGGGTGATTAACACTCCTGCCATATTTTCTTAAACTCGTTCAAAACTTTTCAGGAAAAGGGTGGCAAATTGGTGGATTTGGCAGATTTTTTTGAGCGGCGCTGCCATTTCCTCGTGTATGGATGATTAAGGAAGTGACCGCCAAGGGTCACAGTATAAGGCATGGTATAAGAGGATTGTCTGTCACCTCCCTCCATTCGTCGGTACAAAGCAAAACACGGAGATCAAACATTATACTACGTGGACCTGCCTGTACATTTTTCGAGTTGCTTAATGCAAAATTTAATGGGTTATATATATATTATATAATATATATATATATATATATATATATATATATATATATATATATATATATATATATATGTAAATAACTATATATATAAATATATATATATATATATATATGTATATATATATATATATATATATATATATATATATATATATATATTATATATATATATATATATACATATATATATATATAATATATATATATATCTATATATATATATATATATATATATATATATACATATATATATATATATATATATATATATATCTATATAGTATATATATGTATATATATATATATATATATATATATATATCTATATATATATATATATATATAGAACTCATCTAAATTTTGCATGTGTGTGTATATGTGTACATATATATACCTTTTATATATATTAATACATACGTTAAACGTAAGCATACATGCACATGGCATATATTACCTAAAACGAAGTCACTTGCGAATAAAAGCAAAAGGCTGGGACAGTACGCTCGAATATGCCCACTCTCAGGAGTAACCTTAATCTAGAGGAGGCTAATCCTGAAAATGTACCTTTTTGGATTAATATGGGAGACGTGTCAACGCCGCTAATTGTAGGAAAGTCTCAACCCTTACTACATCAAACACACAGTGGTTTTTTAACGGTGTGGCCATATACGTATACATTACGAGTTCATTGCCATAAGGAGAGAACGCCTAATATTAGCAAGGCATTGACAACAGAGATAAGCTCCAGCGAGGCATAGCCTGAGGTTGGCTCATTCAATTGCAAGATCATATGCAAAAGGGGCTCTCATTGTACGAAGGCAAGTTTACTGTTAAGTAAAGTGTAGATACCACCTGCGGTCTCTCTCTCTCTCTCTCTCTCTCTCTCTCTCTGATCTTTTTTCATTACTTACAAATCATATTGAGTAAGTATGCACGTAGATAAAGCTGGATAATCGCTTTTATTTATACACTGTATATATTACGTATTATAGGAATGGGATTGGTGCAGGAACACTTGCAGAATTCGCACAGACATTTATCACCACAGTCAGCGTTAATTGACCCCTGGTGCATCTTCAACATCTAAAACCATTAAATTTGAAACCCAAGTATTTTCAATCAGTAAATGATTTTTTTTGCAAGGTAGGTTTAAAAACAAAAGATGGTTAAGGGGGGGGGGGCGATTTGATGGAAGTCAGAGCAGACATTTTCACTTTCCTTTGTCCCTTTGGAAACCTTGAGATTTTCCCTTTGTACTTTAATACATTTTTCCTGCTTTAATTTTCCTCGTCGTGTTTGTCAATCCGATCGCTAACGTGTCATGAGACTCCTGTAAAACAAAACCCCGTCTTTTTACCACTCTACCCCTCCAGGTCTCTTGTATCAATCTCTTTTTCAGCTCCGGTGCCTGGATTTATTTCTACCACTTGTTTTTTGTATGGTTTAATAGTCCCCTAAGTGTAAGTGTACAAACTACTTGAAAGTTCTATTGTTTAGATATTAACGTCCAACAATAAAGGATGGTTTACGTAATTTTTCGTTATCTTTTTCGTCTTATCTATCTCTTAAACAAGCATTTCCTCAATTTATTTCACCGTCCTAAAGCCTTCCTACCCCTTTTTTCACCATTTTTAAAACCTACGTGCTTGACCTCTATTCCACAAATTTTAATTATTTTTCATTTGTTCTGCCAAAAAACTAATTTTGGCACTACGAATAGAGGCTTTTCAGATGTGATATCTCCGTGGGAATTCTAGTTATTCTTTTAGGTTTTCCCTAGTGAAAGATTTTTTTAACACAAAGATCCTGAAAATTCTGTTCTCTGGAAACTCGATGATTTCCCATTTCAACTTCTTACACCGTCCTCCCCCTTTTCTTCCACATTTTTCTTATTTAACCCAAGAAAGACTTTCCGTGGAGAAAAACATTCGTTTTTATGCTTATTTTTTTTTCATGTTTATGAAAATGCTTCTTTGTGTTCTATGTATTTCTAATTTCTGTCTTTCTGTCACCCCTGTCTATCTGTTTGCTTGTCATTATCTGCAGAACCAGAATGAAATTAACTTGCGACAAAAATCAACTAAGGTTTCCCAAGTCCTTTTTCGATGAATGACATTGATTAGCATAAACAGAAAGAAGGGGTTTTAACTACACTTGTTTATTATACTAATATGGGAACAATCAATCCAGTTTGATTATTCACTTTTGTGTGTGGGGATAGGAGTATTAATTTGGTCATTTCTAATTAAGCATTTATCTGGATATGTTGATTGTTAGTTCCTTATGCCTCAAAATGAATAAACCCGTCCACCCATAATTTGAATTTTGTTTTTTGTTAAAACAATTTTGATGTACGGCAGATGTATTTTCAGAAAATATTTTGTCATTTACCAATAAGTACAATAGAAAATGTCTTACATATATATTTTATTCCATTTATCCAGGGGGGGGGGTGTGGGGGGTAAATTGCACTTTAGAAATTATGCTTCTCTTCGATGTTTCAAGTCGTTTTCTTTCTTTCATTTCAAAAAGAAAAAAAAGCTAATAGTGGTGTTTCAAAACACTACTTGAATTACTAGTTTTTATTTCGGTTTCATGATACTTTGTTACTCTTTTTGACCAGATGTCCTCAGTAGCCCTACCCTAGCCCCTTCTCTTGACCCTCTTTTACCCCTGTCAAATGGCGGGTGTCTCATGTCTTTCCTATTAATGGCGCTTGGGCCACTCTTACGTCGAGTTAAATGAGTGTTGTCCGTTCTTACAGGAATCCTAGAATCTTCCATAATGATCGTAACATGTTCAGTTTCTGTTGGAATTCTCACCTAACTTTAGTTATCTCTGATTCCTGTAGTTGATCCACTTCCAGAATACCGAGGTATCCACAGAGTCCTGTTTTCCCCTGGATTCGTTTCTCTACTGGAATGTTATAGGTAAGTGTGCTAGACTGTACAGTACATCGTTACCCGATCTCTGAAGTCCTCCTTTATTTTCAACAAATCAGTATTGACACTTTCATGCAGGTGTAATCCTTTTAAAATTTAAGATTGACAACGTTGCTATTTATCATCCGTTATCTAAAAGCACTAAACTCAATCTTTCGTCTACTATAACTTTTTCATCACTTTTACATTCTGCCACTTTTCTAGCCTTTCAATCCTCTTCAATCCAAATCTACTAAGGAATCTTGTCGTTTTAACAACTTTAACTTCCTCTCATTAGCTAGCCCCGTTAATTACCTCTTACCTATTAATGATTCATTGAACTGGTTTCTAAGTACTTTCATGAATCAACAGTTTATTTTCATCCACTGCCCATATCAGAAGTTAGTACTTCCCCTTCCTATGTTTCCTTTCACTTATAACTTACTTTTTCCAACTTTCACTCTCAGTTTTCTGCTCACATAAATACATTCAGACTTTTATAAGCAACATCATAATTATCATAAGTCAAGAACGGCCATTCATGACCCGTATTTTTTTTCTTTTTTATCCCAGTTTTATGTTGTGGTGCAGTAGTCTACCTGGTGGTGAAATAGTACAGTTCGATTCTTGAACGCAACAAAGTCTGTTGACTTTAAGCAGTGAATTAGGTGCCTAGGTGCTGATGGAGTGCTGTAGCCAACAGCTAGGGTGAGAGAGAGAGAGAGAGAGAGAGAGAGAGAGAGTTGGCAACACCGACAAGATGTATACTAGAGTAAAAATAATCCAAGTGCAACGAAAAGACATTCCATAATAGATTATTCAGGTCAGTCAGTTTAAATTGATGTTTACTTTGTTTACTTTGATTTTATATGCAGCCCCCCACAAAGATGATTCCCTCTTTGGCGGGCCCTAGTACGTTTTCTAAATAAGTTACTTCTTCTATTATTTTATAATCGTCATTTAGTGAACTATATTGCTGTGCTAGGGGATGCAAAACCGTGCAACAAGTTACATAAGATAGTAAATGAATGAGCTCATATTAAGTGTGATGCTGAAAAGATTTCCGAGGTAGAAAGGTTCAAGAAAGCAATATATATTTTTTAATTTTCGTATAGCTTTCACCTTATAGGATATTCCATATAATATGGGTGTCGACATGGCCCATTAAGTGTGATTTTAAGGAGGGAGAACCAGTCATAATATAATTGATGACTCGTATGAAAGAGGAAAAATGGATTTCATACAAAAATCTTACTTCTAAAGTCCCGCGCTATGATTGGTATGTTAATCATCCACCCTCCAATCATCAAACATACCAAATTGCAGCCCTCTAGCCACAGTAGTTTTTATTAAATTTATGGTTAAAGTGAGTCATGATCGTGCGTCTGGCACCGCTATCGGTGCCATTAACATAGGCCAAAACCGGCCCGTGGCTGAGAGTTTCATACAGCATTATACGCTTTATAGATAACAAGATTACGCCGAAGGAACGTCAGCGCATTTTTTTGCTTTCTTTTTTTTTCACTTCCACTATAGCTTTATTTTCTGCATGTGCAGGGCTCGGACCTGGTGCAATCATTGTTTATGGGAAATTTAAAATACAAAGCAAATTAGGATTATCGTGCATATTTTTTCATTAGTTTTTTTAATATGATAAAACAGCAAAATTTATCAGAGGTATCTTAGAAAATTAGGCTTAAAAGCTGAAAATGCAAAAAGATTGATATCCACAAATAGCTCTTTTTCAAAGAAGGTCTGGGTATTGCAATGTTTGTCTCGCGGTGAGCTATTATATTTTATTATTTAGTATCTCATTTTCATTTCTAGAAGGTTATAAAATAACTCTCTCTCTCTCTCTCTCTCTCTCTCTCTCTCTCTCTCTCTCTCTCTCTCTCTCTCTCTCTCTCTCTGCGTAGATAACCTATTCGAGGAAACTTCTAATGGGATGAAGTTATATCAAAGGAAAAACCGTCATCACTTTCCCAGGGGACGAGAGGGAAAAAAAAATGCCGCAGATGGAAAGAGTACTCATATAACAAAAACAAGGAATATTAATCTCACTTGGGGTTAAAATAGATTCTCTACCTTAAAAAACGTGTTGTATATATCAAGACTCTTCGAAAGACAAAACTATGGCACAAGATAAACATAAAACAGTACCGTAGCCAAACACTATTTTGTAGAAAAGGGCTGGATATTTGTGAATATATTAGTAAGAGGAAGCACAGACAGAGAGACGGGCTGACAGAATACTTTCCTTATGATGTGTAATTTTGGACGCGTATTAAATCAAAATAGGACACGCTTAGAAGTATTTAATCTATGTTGTATCTGTTTGGCAAGGAAGAGCAATTAGGAATACCTTTCGTTAAACTGCGATGTAGTCAAACGCCTCTAAAAGATGGACTTGTGTTAAAGAGATTTTCTAGTTAACATCTGATCTTTCTTAAGACGTTGAAAGAAACTGAATTATAAGCTCATTATTCCTTCTCATCCTTAAAAAAAAAAAAAAGGTCTGCAGTGTGTCACGAGCCGTAATTTTATTTTTTTTATAGTTCATAAATTAACCTGTTATGCGATGTTATACTGAAAACTTATCATTTCAATACAAATGTTTGTTACATGCATTCCTTATTAATTTCGTATTTTCCTCCGATTCCCGTTTTTCCTAATGTTTTGTTTATTTGTATAACTTTGCTGTTTCTTTCTTATTTAGGCGAGTTTACTTCCATGTTGTTCTCTATCTTACAGATTTAGAGTTCTATAACTCCTAAGATTTTGGCTTGAGGATAATCCCTATATCATTTTACTTCGTGTTGTTTACTTCCGTTTTTGTTTGAAAGAAGCTACTTGGTAAAACCTGAAAATAAAAGTTTTGTTTTTTAAATCCTTATCCCAGTAACAAATATTTGATTGTCTAGGGTGCATATTTGAAGTCTTATTACATTATATCGATGGACAATTTTTCAGCAATTTTCCTATAAATGCCATTTATAAAATGAAACTGTTTTAAATTTTTCAATATATATCAAAAGGCTTTCAGTAAATGTTAAGTGATACATTAACATTCAATAGCATTAATCCCACGAAAGAATATCCTCGTTGGATGTTTAGTTGAAGACATAACGACTGAAAGCCCTTGTGAGTCAGAAACTGAGATATCGTCTTATGCCTTTCTTTTCGGCGGTAACTTTCATTTGCATATAAAAGGATATCGCTCAGTTTATCCGCGAAAGTTCGAATTCCATTAATTAACGAGAGAGAGAGAGAATTACTTGTTAATCTTGAGACTTGCTTTTCCTCACTAAAGATTATCACTCTTTTTCTCTCAACCAAAACTCAAAACCTCAAAAGCACTACCGATTATGAAAAAAAATGTTTGGCCTAAAGCACACGTACTGAAGACAATAATTTACGTGGGACTGACACCTCCGCTGGTAGGATGAATTTAGAGGTCAACTGAGAAACAGCATTGCAAAGAAAACATAAAACGGAGCCTTGCTACAAAGTGAGACTACCTCAGGCCACTCACTGGATAATTATTTTCTGTCTATGAAAGTATACCGGGCAATATACTTTCAAATTTCAAGGTCATGCTAAAAAAGTTTCCATTTCTGATATTTATCAAGAGATCTGGCAAATATCCTTGAAAGAGTCAGGGTAAGTCAATTGTATTTCTCTGTCTTTGTTGCATTCACATAAGCTCCCATCTAAATTATAGCACCCGAAGGTTTCCGGCATCTAGTAAAATGGACAATTCTAAGGAAACCTATTTCATTGCAGGGAGTAATGTCGGCTTCCTTTTACAAGTCTCCAAAAATGTTCCACTTTTGAAGAATATACCTTTCTTTCTGAGTAATGCTCTTCGAACGATTAATTTTTCGGTATTCATTGTTTCTTTGAAATTAGTGGTTTTTTTTTTTTACTCTTTTTCTGTCAGATATCAAGGGTATAACTTCTCTCGTTCCTTGTATCTTCTCTCTCTCTCTCTCTCTCTCTCTCTCTCTCTCTCTCTCTCTCTCTGCACAGAGACGATGCTTCATTCATTAGCATAATGCTCAGTTCTTGTATGTCGAGACATCCCCTACAATGGAATTCACTTAGACTCATTATCTTATTGTCTCTCCCTTGAATCCTTCCCACTTTTTTTAACATTGGCATATTGAACCCTCACACAAGTTGAGTGAGTTGTGCAAGCGAAATGTTCATCCTTGCACAGTGTATACGCTTCCCCTCATGAGCAAGTCCTTCATATTTCCCTGTTGTAATCTCCTCTATGCTGTTTATTCTTTTCTTCAATGATCTCTTCTACATATTTCCCTTCGAAATTTAGATTTTCACGAGTCTTCGAATTCCACTGCATTGTGGTCTGATTCTGTCTTGCCGAGTCTCATTTTCGATTGTTCATATTTCTATAACTAAATGCAGCCATATTCACATATTTATTAATTTATTAATTGCTATTAATTTAGTTTTTCTTATCCATACACTACTTAATCTTAGTTTATATATAATATATATATATATATATATATATATATATATATATATATATATATATATATCATATATATATATATATGTATATATATATATATATATATATATATATATATATATATATATATATATATATATATATATATAATATATATATATATGTGTGTGTGTGTGTGTGTGTGTGTGTAGGGGTTCGTACTTATACCCTAAATACAATGCTATATAACGAACGGGAAAGATAGCTGTTAAAATCGACTTTGTTAGATAAAAGCATTGTCAGCGCCGACAAGAAGTTTTTGTTTAATTATTCACCTCCTTGACTTTATAATTTTATTACCGCCATATATGGTAAAAAAAATTCATGTCAAGGAATATTTTAGTTATGAAAAGTTTTAATTACATTGCAAACTTTGGAGGCCAGCGTAATATCCCCAAAAGCTTTAATAAAGGTTATATGAATGAAGAATGACGCGGTTATTTTAGGTTCTGATGGGAAAATGCCACAAAAAGGAGCTTAGTGTAAGCAGGAAAAAAAATCCTGCGATTCTGGTGTAAATTTTACGCTTCTCTACAACTATAAATGGAAATAAGATTTGGAATGGAAATAATTTACTAAAAGGGGAAAGATTAATCCATTTCTGAAGGTAGTGGCTAGATAATTTTCGCTTATAAAAGCTGCTGATCTCCTGCAGGAATTCAAGAGTAAAGATCCCTAGAGCCCTTTTCGTTTCCTCTATCTCTCTTGTCCTATTACACGTTTGAATGGCAACCAGGAACCTGAAAACCATGATTTTTAATCATTATTTTATTGCACCTCCGAGTCGGGACGCTGAGCTGTAACCTGCTTCCTATTTTCTTATGATTCCAGCACCTACTTATCCTTGTTGTGGCCAACAGTGTGCTTTTCAGGGCAAGGGTTGTTCGAGTGTTGTGCATTGAATCCTTTTCAGGTTTCCTCTACATTCCTCTGGAATTACTCTCGGGGCTCCTATGATATATTCCTCCTTTCGTACTTTGTTTTTTTTTTTTATTCTAGTACCTTGTGGTATGGCACCATCTATCAGATATACGTTACGCGGTCAAAATGACCACGTTTAACTAAAAGCACGGTCTAGAGTAGACCGTGACTAAAAGGAGAGAATTCCTAACTCTGGTAACGCGCGACCTACCTTCAATGCAGTCATCGCCTTCCATCTCTGCAGCTAAAATCAGTCATTACATCTTAGGCGAATTCAAACTCTTGAGATAAAAAATTTAGTCTTAATTTCCACAAAATAGCCAACATGAAAATAAAATAAAAGGAATCTAATATCCCAGAAATCATTAAGACACCATTACTGTTCTGCATAATCATATTGAATAGAACTATCCCAACTTATTCTCAGTGTCATCAGTCTTTCTAAAAATAAATGTCTAAAAAGAAACCACAGTTATCAGCCACTGAAATGCATAAATAAATGGAATGAATAAATGTCTTATAAATCTTTCTGAGTGTTTCTCTGCACTTCCAGTTCCCTAAAGTTTTCCAGTCTTTCTTTCAGGTTACCTTATTGATGGACCTCCGAAGCGCCTCTCCAGTTTGCGGTCACCACTAAAAAGTTCTTGTCTAATGCCTCCGTACGTTCCCTTTTCATTGAATTCATGGAAATAAATAGTTGTCGTAATATATTGCAGTGTCCCATGTTTCATGGTTTAATTGTGTTCTAAATACAACATGTAGTACTTCTTAATTCCATTTATTTTTGTTTCTCCTCTCTTTACTCCACTTAACTGTCCCTGTCATTCTTTACTGTTTCTGAAACTTTTCCATTTCCGTTATTGCGATTTATTTCAGCGCAGTCTCCTCTCCATGAAACAGTCTGTTTTATGTTGTATAATTTCGTATCATTTAGTCACAGATTTATTTTATTACACAAATTTTAAACTTATACACGTGTAATGGTTCAAATGAATATCAATAGATTCAGAAAGTACTATACCGCTAATACAAGTTTTCTCTTATAATATTTCAAAACTTATGTTATGCTGGACAGCGTTGCTATTACGTTAATAACAC
The DNA here is from genome assembly GCF_015104395.2 of Macrobrachium nipponense. Taxonomy (NCBI): domain Eukaryota; kingdom Metazoa; phylum Arthropoda; class Malacostraca; order Decapoda; family Palaemonidae; genus Macrobrachium; species Macrobrachium nipponense. Next base: position 22,480,130 of record NC_087210.1, read on the forward strand.
CATATTTGATGGATAATCGTACCGATTTTTTTCGGTAGTAATCATAGGCTAATGTCGCCTTCCCTGGGAATATTTTACATTATCATTTTTATTATTTTGGTCACAAGTACGTCGTTAACTGTGCGAAATTCCTTTGGTCACGGTGCATCGTTTTCTCCAATTAATGAACAAGAATCTGTTCGTACAAACAATGAAACCTATATTTGTATTAATTGCAGATAGGCGTCGCGAGTTCATATGTTTACATTTGTGGAGTGTTGATTTTCTGTGATTTTTCACAGTAGTTTTTCGAAGTGGTAATTGTTTAGGGCTATTGATGCGCAATGTCTATTCAACTTTTCCGTAAAAAATATTCAATAACAGCGACCATCCAACTGGTGATTTGTTTTCTGTTATTGACTTTCGAATCAATTTCATATATGGTGGCTTTACTTTTGCTCATATTTTGTTTCACATGATCACAGTTATAATACGTTTTGTTTGATTATTTAAAGCGGTTTTGTGATTGCGAAATTGTACTAAAAACTTCTTCACCGATGCACATAGCCTTAATTATCTACTGATTAATTTTTAGTTTAATAATCTACTTCTGTCCAATATTTTTCAATTGAAATACAATTTATACAGTATAAGTAGGAAAATAATCGTATGCCACTTGAAGGGAACTTGTCAGGTACTTAACATGTGCATTACTTATATATATATATATATATAATATATATATATATATATATATATATATATATATATATATATATATATATATATATATATATATATATATATATATATATATATATATATATATATATTAGTATGAATAATTATCACATCGAACCGTGATCCATTTATATATCAATTCAAGCTACAAATGTCCTTTAATATCTAAATTCACTTTACCTCCCAAATGATATATTTTCATATATGACCGAAGGGGAATTTTTTTTAATTGATAATAATTTCGTCTCCCCGTGGGATCGAACCACCGTCCAATGGACGGGGACGAAATCAGGACAGTCAGTGACGCTATCCAATCAGCCAACAGAGACGCTATAAGTTCATATCGATTCTGACCTTACAAATCACCCTCGATCTGGATGCTTTCGTAATTAGAATCGATATGGAACCCGTCTACCATGTTGGCCAATTCGAGCGTTTGACAGCACGGTAGCCTTTTGTTATGAATAATTATCACATCGAACCGTGATCCATTTATATATCAATTCAAGCTACAAATGTCCTTTAATATCTAAATTCACTTTACCTCCCAAATGTATATTTTTCATCATATGTACCGAAGGGGAATTTTTTAATTGATAATAATTTCGTCTCCCCGTGGGATCGAACCACCATCCAGATCGAGGGTGATTTGTAAGGTCAGAATCGATATGAACTTATAGCGTCTCTGTTGGCTGATTGGATAGCGTCACTGACTGTCCTGATTTCGTCCCCGTCCACTTGGACGGTGGTTCGATCCCACGGGGAGACGAAATTATTATCAATTAAAAAAATTCCCCTTCGGTACATATATGAAAAATATATCATTTGGGAGGTAAAGTGAATTTAGATATAAAGGACATTTGTAGCTTGAATTGATATATATATAGTATATATATATATATATTATATATATGTATATAATATATATATATATATATATAGATATATATATATATATATTTAATATATATATATATATATATATATATATATATATATATGTATAATATGAACTGTCAGTTATTGCCGTATGAAAATTGCCAGACTCATATAACAGTGTAGCCCCTTGGGCGTCGTGCCAACAGAGTACTTCATGCGAGGCACTGTATGCATTACTTAAGGTTCTTTGCAGAGTGCCTTCGGCCCCAAGCTGCAACCCCTTTCGGTCGTTTTACTATACCACCTCACATATTTTCTCTTCCATCTTAATTTCCACCCTCTCCTAACAATTGATTCGTATTGCAACTGTGAGGTTTTCCGCCTATTACACCTTTGAAACCTTTATTTTCAATTTCCTTTTCGGCGTTGAATGACCTCAAATGTCTCAGTGCTTAACCTTTGGCTTAAATTCTATATGCAATTCAATATAACTGTCCAGAAGTAAACAGGCTATTTTAGCATGACCCTCAGCCTTTAAACTTTAGGCATTTGAGCTTAAATGCGAGTTAAAGTTGAAATTCACTTTACATAAAACTCGATCTCATTTACTTCTCAGTAAACTGTTTGTGAAATCTTTAAGGTCATTGGTTCCTTGATTAAAGACAACTAATGCATATGGTTCCGTCCTAATCCACCATGATTCAGGATTTTGATTTTGTGACCGGGTACCGTCCTGTCTTTTGTAATATTATTCGCACATTTCTTATCTTTTATGCGCCTTATTCTTCTTAGAAACCACTTATTTCATTATTATGTAAACACTCGATCTTTAATTAAGAACTTTGAAAATAACTCTCTCCCTTAAGACTACAAGTATCGTTTCTGCAAGACCTTTTATCCTAGTTATTTTCTTTTTTCTGTAGATAACCTGCAGCCATGAACATTTCAACTGTTTCCTTTACTGAATATTCACTACATATCTTGAAACTCCTGAGTCGAATCTAGGAGCTATGAACGTAAAACTCCTTAATGGCGCTTTGTGGTCAAAAGAGGGCATCAGGAGAACCTGTATTGTCTTCGAAAAGCTCATCCGGTGCGGACCTGTGCCATGTTTACTAAGTGGAGCATAAAGACGTATTTCATCACCGAAACCGCTAGTCCCTCCGTGCCCTTAGCGACTAATAAAGACGAATTTACTTGGCAATGGGAGATACAAAATCACCCCCACGATGCTGTTTACAGCGCTGCCTCTCTCCGAAAGACACCATGC
>NC_087210.1:22483498-22498498 GCF_015104395.2 Macrobrachium nipponense
ACTTCCATCAAATCGCCCCCCCCCCCCCCTTCACCTCTTTGTTTTACCTACCCTTGCAAAAAAAATCATTACTGATTGAAAATACTGTTTCAAATTTAATGGTTTTAGATGTTGAAGATGCACCAGGGGTCAATTAACGCTGACTGTGGTGATAAATGTCTGTGCGAATTCTGCAAGTGTTCCTGCACCAATCCCATTCCTATTATACGTAATATATACATGTGTATACATAAAAACGATTATCCAGCTTTATCTACGTGCATACTTACTCAATATGATTTGTAAGTAATGAAAACAGATCAGAGAGAGAGAGAGAGAGAGAGAGAGAGAGAGAGAGAGAGAGAGAGAGAGAGAGAGAGAGAGAGAGAGAGAGAGACCGCAGGTGGTATCTATACTTTACTTAACAGTAAATTTGCCTTCGTACAATGAGAGCCCCTTTTACATATGCTCTTGAAATTGAATGAGCCAACCTCAGGCTATGCCTCTCTGGAGCTTATCTCTGTTGTCAATGCCTTGCTAATATTAGGCGTTCTCTCCTTATGGCAATGAACTCGTAATGTATACGCATATGGCCACACCGTTAAAAAACCACTATGCGTTTGATGTGGCGTTAACACGTCTCCCATCTTGTCACAGGAGGTATTTAATCCTAATCCAAAAAGGTACATTTCCAGGATTAACCTCCTATAGGTTAAGGTTAATCCTGAGAGTGGGCATATTCGAGCGTACTGTCCAGCCTTTTGCTTTTATTCACAAGTGACTTCGTTTTAAAGTAATATATGCCATGTGTATGTATGCTTACGTTTAACGTATGTATATGTATATATATATATATATATATATATATATATATATATATATATATATATATATAAGGTATATATATGTACAATTATATACACACGCACACATGCAAAATTTTATTGGCTTATTATATATATAATATATATATATATATATATATATATATATATATATATATATATATATATAAAACCCAATTAAATTTTGCATTAAGCAACTCGAAAAATGTACAGCAAGGTCCAAGTAGTATAATGCTTTGATCTCCGTGTTTTGCTTTTGTACCGACGAATGGAGGGAGGTGACAGACAATCCTCTTATACCATGGCTTATACTGTGACCCTTGGTGGTCATGCACGAGGGAATGGCAGCGCCGCTCAAAAAATCTACCAAATCCACCAAATTGCCACCCTTTTTCCTGAAAAGTTTGAACAAGTTTAAGAAAATATAGCAGTAGTGTTAATCACCCTCGAGTCTCAACCTTTCGAAGCCAGAGTATAGTAATATGCTAGTATGGTGGGCGCAGCCTGGAATAAGAAATGACCATGAGGCTATTAACGTTATCCTAAAAGATTTTCCAAACAATACAGCTTAATTAAGCCATTAACGCGCTTTCCCTCTTAGGATGAAAAAACTATAGTAATACAGGTATTTGTTTATAAAAACCAGGCTTTAGCCGTTCTCACCTTAGGGAGAAGCGTCTGAGGATCTTAGTATTTTTTTCTTTGAAAATCTTTTTTGATGAAGATGGAAGATGACTACAAACGTGATGACTCGCGCTATATAGATATATCGATATATATATATATATATATATATATATAATCTATATATACATATATATATATATATATATTATATATATATATATATATATATATATATATATATATGTATATATATATATATATATATATATATATATATATATATATATATATATATATATATATATATATATATATATTACTATATATATATATAATTACATATATATATATATATATATATATATATATATATATATATATATATATATATAATATATATATATATCTATATATATATATAATATATATAAATATAATATATAGGTATATATATAGATAAAGATATAAATAATACATCTATATACCATATTATAATTATATATATATAATAATTATATATAATTTAATATATTATTTAAGATATAATATAATATTATATATACTATAATATATATATAAATTATATATATATAGAGAGAGAGAGAGAGAGAGAGAGAGAGAGAGAGAGAGAGAGAGAGAGAGCACTATAGAAACACAGAGAAACTATTAGAGAAACTATTACTAAGCCTATTACTAAAAGTGCAACACGTGGTCTTACGGTTATGAATAGGAGCATTCGAGAGAGGCAGTGAGCGGTGATGATTAATGACTGTTCCTAGGCAGGTAGTAACAAACCGTGTCATCATCCCAAAGCACAAAGGCGAAAGAGAAAGGTTTATGATAAACTCGCGATAAACACTTTGCAAACTCCCTATCAAGAACTCGACAGTGAGAAAAAGAAAATGGTGAAGTAAGAATTGGTGATGGTTAAAAGATGAATAGTGGGAGTGGTGACGAAGTTGGTGAAGAGTAACGTAATCTTAATCGACACGTCTGACGAACAGTGACGTGGTCAACAAGCCTTATGAACTGAGAGAGGCTATGACGTCACCGCCCAAACCGTGCAGTGGTTCTCAAACTGGGGGCCCTTATAGCAGAATGCAGGGGCCCATAATCTGAGGGTATGTATGTATAAAACCAAAGGAGTTTAGTGGGTAGGCAGCCGGCTAGTGGAGGCAACTTACAGGTGGGCCACTTACAAAGATCCTGTTTGAAAGGAAGAGTGTCGTGCAGAGGATCTCGAGTACGGTTGTGCTAAGGATGTGAAAAGTGACCCATCCCTCAGATGAAGCATCTAAGCAAATAAATGCTTCCTTTAATTGTATGAAAACCACAATGTTCACGGTTCACATTACTTTAGTTCTATACACACACACACACACACACACACATGTGCGCGCACGCACATATCAGTTGCACACATCTAGGTTGAAGTTAAGCCTTGAGTTTGTGGATGACTGAGTGTATCAAGTCTCAGTGCTCCATTTACCGTCCATGTAAGCAATGGTTTAGAAATTTAGTTTTCATTTAGCTCATATTATATTCACTGTAGAGTTTGTATTTTCTCGGATTTTAGAGTATTACTGAATTAAGAAGTGTTTGTCTCTATCGTGACATAATGTTAATTAGATACCTACCATTGAATATTTTTACTCCTTCGCACAGCGAAATCATTCTTATTAGAAAATGTGTAAAAACAAATCTTATGTCTAATCAAAGATTTCATGAGGCGTAATTTTCATAATATTTTCAAATACGAAGATACCAGAATAACACAATAGAAGTTGACACAAAGCCAATATCTGGAAACTATGAGAGTACGGAACTGACTTTTGAAAAATGTAAAAACACTAGCCCGACAGCTAATTAGTTAAGAACACTGGACACTAACACCAACACCAAAGTTGGACGATGTAACTGAATTATGATGACTGGAACTTCGGAAAATAAATTAAATAAATGCGCACCCATGCATTATATATATATATATATATATATATATATATATATATATATATATATATATATATATATATATATAATATATATATATATATATATATATCCGTGTATACACACATTTGCTGTCTGTCTATGCTTACACATACTGTAACCTTTACCTTCTGAATACTTCTGTTATCTTGGGGTCTTTATAATTTCCTTATTTTCAACTAACAGGTCTAACACTGAAGTGAGGGTTTTGTCGTAATTAGGAAGAAAAATTGTGACGAAAGACCATCCGTTATTTACCTGGAAATCCAGTCATTTTCTTGGCAAGAGGAGATACGAGACACACGCACTTGGCGTTTTATGATGATGGAATCGCCAACAAGCTACGATATGCTAAAGTGCTTTTACTGGTAGTAAATATGTTTGTTTGTAATGCAAAAAGGAAATTTCTTGTATAATTAAATAGAGACATTCGGTCATCACCAGTAGAACCAAAAAACAACATTCATTTTCCCGAAGGAACTAGTTGTATATGACATCATAAGTGAGGTAAAAAAAAATATGATTAATATTGAAAGTACACAGTCTCTTAAGCATAAATTTTAAAGTCTGAGTTGGCCCACACTTCTTTCCCTCTGCAAACGAATTACAAGAAAAGGCTTCAGGATCGAATCAACTTTTGGTGCTCTTATTACTCATGAATAATCTTTTAGACTTTCTTTTTTCTGCATCAGTGATTCGACGTCTGGGACGCCTAGTACACATATTATGCCTTGTATGGCAAACTGCAATCATTATTGAAGGATCTTTATAAAGTAAACCCGGCTCCGACTGCATTGTTTTATGCCTGCTAGTTTCAAGCTGTCCACTTTGTTCTCTTTTCACTCTGAAACTTTACCTTGCTCTTATTGTCACTTCTCACCTGTGATGAAATTATTCGGTCTAGCTCTCTTCAAACATCCGCAAATTTTTCTTTCTATTCGCCCAATTATAGATCAGTGTTCTTTCCGCTTAACAAAAACCTTTGAAACCACTCTAATCCATCATTTCACTAAATATCACTTTTTTTTCCAGGTGTGTGTAACCTTGATTGTGTATACAGGAGGTGGTGCGTAAACGCGTCTTAACACTCAAATTAAGAATGATGATTGTTTTTACGAATCCTCCATTCAGTTTCACCAAAGAAAAATGGGAATGTACCCTAAAATTCTGCATATTTTAAGTGTAAAATAAAATGCTAAAAGAAAAAAAAAATCACCTTATTTACCTAAAACAGGTAAACAATATTTTTACCCGATACCATTATGTATTAACGTCTGTCTTCTTCATTCATAATAGATATGTTAAACCCCAGTGAAATACAATATCTCTTGATGGACGATATTGCTTGCTATAATATCCAGAATGTGGAATCACGGGAAAATCTGATAACGCCCAGATACAGCCATTAGTTAACGAGGCATTCCACGGATACTGCCCTGGATTCGCGCAATATGGATTATACGCCTTCATTTTAATACTCAAATTCCCTTCCATCGGATAATGTACATATCTGAATATTTTATATTTGTTTTATTGTTAGTATAACACGTACATAAATTCTATACCGTTTGTTCCGACTAAAATGCTGCCCTCTGTTCTTAGAAGGGCGATTTCAAGGCTGTTGCTGACTTCCATTATTTGTTAATAACAACAGTTCAGTTGCTCTCCTCTGCAACGTTTTTCAAGATGTTTCTTAGAAACGAACCTAAAAAAAAGCAAAGGTAGAAGATCAATGTAATGAAGATCATATATGGACTGAACACGTGAGATAAATGTAATCAAGATCAAATATTGGACAGAACAATCTTATAAAAAAATCCCTTAGCCAAATTTAACATATGCCATATTCCTGTCCTTATATGTTAATTTTTGGAATTATACCTTTAGTTACAAAATTCACGCAGGAAAAAATAATGCTCTTTGTGCCTTGCACATTATACGTTTAAATCCAGAAGTATATTCGTCATACATTATTCGTGAAAGACAAGGAGACCAGGAAGTGGGTTCTTTTGGGTAGATCGTGAGCAAAAAAAAAAAAAAAAAAAAAAAAAAAAAAAACGGATGAAGTCTGTAGAACATGGGAAACACAAGACCTGAGAAACAATTCCATTACTTGCTGGAAGAGAAAATGTAACAGAATCAAACAATTAAAATGCCGTTAAATTCTGCAGAATGAAAACGAGATTTGATCTCAAAACCATTTACTTTTTTCTGTCTGTGGCAAAAATTAAGCATTGCAAAACTATACGTTGAAATTCTCAGTACTCAAAAGTTTTTCACTAAGAAATATATACATAAAACTAAGATGTTTTCTCAAGAAAAGTAGTATGGCTTCGATAAATGTAATCTTCAGATAGCAAAAATGAAAATAAGGTTTGTTAATTTTTTCTTCGAACGAAATAATGTCCTAAAAATGGTCCGTCAAGGAGAGGGTGTTAATAAAGAATTAGAATAATTTTAAAAGTCTACCTAATGCACGCTATGACTTATACATCTACGGTATACAAACAGTTACACACACACATATGTATATTACAACATTAATATATATATATATAGATTATAATTATATATATATATATATATAATATATATATATATATATATATATATATATATATATATAATATATATATAAATATATCATAGATAATCTATATATTATATATCTATATATAGTTTATATATATATATATTACTATATATCTTATATTATATATATATATATATATATATATATATATATAATATATATATATATATATAGACTATATATCTATATATATATATATATAGATATATATATATATATATATATATATATATAATAGAGAGAGAGAGAGAGAGAGAGAGGAGAGAGAGAAGAGAGAGAGAGAGAGAGATAAATGTGGGCTTACAGACTTCCCTCACAAGCCGAAACACATCTATCTAGGCAAACAGAAATGTGATATTCCCCAGAATACCATATTACTCAGTCCCCATTCAAACGCAGGATAAACTTTTTCGTTTAACTTCCCCCCTAAAAGGATTACTCCTCCTCCTCCTCCTCCTTCTCCTCTAGAAGCACTAACGCCTTTCCTCTTCGAACTTTCCCTTTTCACCACAAATGGACTTTGGGACCTGCTATTTGGCATGGCGGACAAGTTGGAATCTTCACCCTGTATATATATTTTTTTTTCAGAAAATTTACTCTTTATCATCGCCTTTTTATTTAGTCTGCTTTCACTTGAATTCCTTCTCGTTCAATATAATTTTAAAGGTTGATCAAGTCTGAATGTAATACTGTGATCATATCCTAAATCGCTTGTTCTTCCGTCCTTTTAAATATTCGTTGTTTAAAATTACTTTTCTCTCTCTCTCTCTCTCTCTCTCTCTCTCTCTCTCTCCTCTCTCTCTCTCTCTCTCTTTCAAAGACACACACACATAACTCTCAAACAAGTTTTCATAAAAAAGTATGAAAATATGAATTCGTAAAATAGCCGCATGATAATGCAAACCCCTTACTAGAAAAACGCTAGTGAAATATAAGCAGTAACCATCAACGTAAAAAAATGCACGTGCTCTGTTAACAAATAGTAGGCATAAGAGCAAAGTAAACCTATATAAACCTTTATTCTCGTTTCACTGTCATAAGCAAGGTAACTGTTACATTGAACTAACCTATTTCCACATGGCACTAAACTAATTTCCTAGTTATAAAAAGATTTGACATCACACTTTAACACAGTGAAATCCTCGTTGAACAGACATAATGTAGTTAAAACTATCACAATAAATAATGAGTGCTGTAGAATTTTTTTTATTTTTTGATACACATTTATTTTTTAAAGACAAGGTGTCCAGCCTCAACAATCGCTAAAACATATGTAGGAACAAATTAATAATGCTAGTTGCCACATACCTTATGTGGTTGTTCAAGGTGGACATGTTATCTTGAAAATTAATATTAGTTGAGTATAATTTAAAAAAATAAGACATTCGCACGCTGTGATTCCTCGGGTTCTCATTATGTTCAAGATAGACAATCCACCCATTTTATATATCTCTGGTAATTATTGCAACCAACATTAACTTCTCAACATATTTCCCAAATATGTATCCACTATCAACGCCATTCATCTAGTTTCAGGAATATAATTAGTTTCCCTGTGACGGCATTCAGGTGGGGGAAAATGTCAATTAACAAAAGCTAAACTACTCTTGGGATCTCTCTCGTTTAATTTACAAAACCGCTAACAAGATCACAGGAAGAGAATGAGAGGCGAAAATGTAACCTGTTGATACTGTATTAAAATGACAATGCCATGTTGAACAGTGAACGTGTACTTTAGCACGGGGATATACTATGTCTACATATAATATAAATGTGTGTAAGTATGTATGTATGTTTTTGTGCATGTGTGTGAGTTCCAGCATAACTCTGAAATGCACTGGTATACATTGACTTACCTTCAGGAAAATGTTACTGTGCGGGAAAGACATCACTGGCACCAAAGGAGTGGGGTTGTGGGAAGGGGGTGACAGATAACAGTCTGTAATTCACAGATTTCATGATCACTAAGATGAATAGTGACACTCCCAATAACCTTTAAGTCTGAGTTCACACCAGATATGGACGGGGGTGGGAAGGAGTTTTAAATGTAAAAATAGCCAAAAACAACATATATAAGTGACTAATCCATAGTTTCCAAGGTCGCTGGGATACACAGGGACACTTCCTATGCCTTATAAGTCCAAGTTCAGCCCTGATAGGAATGGGAAGGAGTGGTGAAATATAAATTTTAAAAATGCAGGACAATGTAACTAGCGTAAGATTATCGCAAGTCTAACATTACCTCATAGGGCGCCTTATCATACAAGGCAACAAGCCCTAAAAGTGGTGGCAAGCGTACCAGAAGAACTCTACAACTTCTCCGAAGAAAAATCAGAATAATGAAGTATCATATAAGAACTCTTCACCGACGACGAAAAGCAAGAGATTCTTCAAGCAACTTAGTATCATCATTTAGTGAATAACTTCAAGAAACAAAACCGACGTGTCCTTTTTCCTACGGCAATGCAAGCTTCGTCTCTCATTAGAATCATTCAAGAAAACATCGTTAGTGAGCGTTTCCAGCACTTCAAGAAACAAACCGAACGCGTCTGCAGCATCGGATCTTTCAAGGGCTCGAATCATCGAAACAACGCGCACGGGGGAAACTCAAGCCAAAAACCAGGTCATCCGCTAAATAGAGAAGGAGGACCAAGGCCGTGTGTCGTTATCGGAACACCGTGACTTCCCACAAAAGCAAGCTAAGTACAATTTTTTATTCATTTGGAGTAACTGAGTGTTTCCTTTGCAGGTCGAATTCGTTATTCCTGTGGCTGAAGTTACGAGACATTCTTAATCTTACTTTTTTACAGAAATTATCTACATCATTGAGATTTCGCTACTGCGAGTTTTTATCTTTGAGTGTCTGTTTCCAGAAGTTCTACTGAAATATCATAATCATATACTATGTTAATTTTATCATTTTGGGTGATTATTAATCCCTTACGTAACAAATCATATTAAACAGTGAATATGCATTTACGCAGTGGACGTCTGTATTTATACAGATGCATGGATAGGGTCGTTAGGCACCGTAGTGATTAGAAAACACACAAAAACAAGTGGAACACCCGTACAAATCTAGATAAATGAGAGGTAACACTATTTCGGGTCATGACAATAAATGATCCTTTGCAAAGTCCCGATCGCAGTTTTAGCCTTGAGTTTTTGAGTTATATAAAATATCGAACCTCAATGACTCAACTTAACTTTAAAAATATGGCTGGAGTGCAAGGTATAACATGCCTATAAAAAACTTTCATTAGGCTAAATGCGCTGACCAGGGTCCCTCACTATTTCAAATTTTAGCAAAGAATGAAGTAAACAACAGCAAGTACAAACAATTAATATTGAATGCAGTAGAGATAACTTGTCTTAATAGTAATCGCTCAGTGCCTATAGTTCGTCATTCATTGCTTTATACGTAACCAGCAACATAATGCTAAAAACACGCAATACGTTGCCGATGGTAATAAAGAGAAGGATCCTAATTATTACAAAAAAAGAAATAGAAACAGTAGCCCTTTCAGAATCAAACAAGCAAACTCGGTTACTGTGTCACCTAGTCAAGCGGTCAAGGTCAGTCAGATCTGCGAAGTGTTCAAAAGCATAGCAAATTCCACACACTAAGCGACTCTAGCAGAGTGGGGAAAAGTGATGTTGGATCAATTATGCCATACCTTTTATTTTTATGCCAATACCTTTTTGAATTAAAAAGGATTTTTCCTATGAATCACACGACCGTATCAAGTAATCAGAGCAGGTTCTAGTAATTTTAATACAATAAGTTATTATAAGTAGTGGTGGATTAAGCCCGACTGTACGCGCCGTAAAAATTTGAATATCTTGTTTTATACCTTTAGTACACGTAATATCCTGTATTTACGGACTCACCGTCTGTAGTTCGAACTTCCCTAATGAGAAGTCCGGATAAGCGAGCGCTTACAGATACCTCTATAGTTATAAAAAAAAAAACAACATTGATCTGTATCTAGTGTAATTGTAAGATCCATCTAGGGGTATACAAAATATTATCTTACATCCTGCAAAAATAAGGCGTGTTTATCAAAGGAAAATCCTATAAACCTTCAAAAATATTAAAATCCGTTTGAACAAAAAAGAGACAGTTAATCAAATAATAACTTATATAGAGGAACTATACATTTGTCTCATAAATCGTAACATTGTTCAAATGACCCAACAGAATTCTCCCACAACCGCAGTCGTAGTTTGCACGCAAAATCTCGAGAAGCATGCACCCTCGAATGTCTTAGTGCGTGTAAAAAGACTTTGCTGGGAAATGAAATTTTAATCCTTCCCAACACTCTGAAATATAACGATTTCCGCGAACAAAGCCCTAGACACGGTTGACTAGCAGCAACAAGTTAAATCTAGTGATCCACAAACGTATACATATCGTGATACGGAAGTTATAAATATTGCATTTTTTTTGTTGTTGCTAATTTTTAACTCCCGCCCAACCAGTCGTAGATGAATCTCTCTGATAATCTATGTAAAGTAATATCCGTAAAGTCATTCAAGCAGAGGTGATTCAGCAGAAAATTTTTTTTTTTCTATTATCTGAATACCAGGCAGTTTCTCCACTAGTGAGTGATCTCTGGGAAAAATGGATGTAATTTAACACAAAATACGGTCTAAGGACAAACATAAAGCTATATACGTACCTTCGTATAGACTCTCACTGAAATGTCAAAATAGAGGTAAATGACGCAGTTGAAAAATGTTAGTAATAGGAGTCATTAGGAAATCAAATAAGCCCATATAATTTTTCCCTCAAACGTCATGCCATAAAAGATCGGACTTGGCATATCTGCGTAGATTCTGTCGCTTAAACACAAGGACTCTGATAGTTTTCCAGTGCGATGTACCGACGACATCTTATCTCTGTTAGGTTAGAATAAATTTTTTTCACCAACTTGGACTTACTTAAAAGCTTTTACCTGATACCATTACCTAAGTGATTGTACCTCATACACCGTTTTCAGCACACTCAGGGGACATTATCAATTTTTTACGTATGCCTCCGGCTTACGTTGCACCCCAATTACAATATAGTGTTGGAGACTTTTATGATACCCTACATGCTTATATGGTGGTCTTATAATCTTTTAATACCTTAGAAGACATTCCATAAACCAGAGCTAGTGCTACAGAGACAAAGACAAATAATCTCAGAGTAAAATATCTAAATGTGATGTTTTTAAAAACCGAACATGTTTATCTAGGTTTTATGTGTCTAGTCAAGGTCTTAAAGTAGTCCATGGTAAGGTGTCGGCTATTCATAACTTTCCGGTACCTATTAACTTAAAAGGGGGATACAGCACTTTTGCGCTGTAGTGGGTATTACAATCGTATGTAAATATATGTAACTCTTCAATCATGACAGCTCCTTTAACAGATCTTACGAAGAGCGTAGATTTATTATGGTCTAAAAAGCATCAACAGGCGTTCGATATCTTAAAAAGCGGAATAATGCAGCTCACCTAACTTAAAAATCCCTGATTTAAATAAGGAATTTTTTTTTATTGCAACAGACGCCTCAGACCAAGGGGTAAGAGGGGACTACTTCAGCAATATGATAAACAGTTCTTTCCTATAGCTTTTTATTCACGTAAACTAAAGCCCTCTGAAAGTAAATATGCAGTAATAGGCAAGGAAGGGCTAGGTATCGTTAACTCACTAGTACATTTCAAGTTCATAATCTACGGCTATCCTGTTAAAGTCCTCACTGAGCATAACTCACTTACCGAGTTTTTCAAAGGCTTTAATCACAGTCCAAAAGGAACTCGGTGACAAATGATCATTCAGGTCTTTGGAGCCAAGATAAGATATCTACCTGGGAAAGCAATTATCATAGCTGACGCATTATCCCGCAATCCCGCACCATACTGCAAAGAACCATTAATTAGACTAAAAGATATAGAAACATCCGTGCCTATTGTTAAAACCGTATCTAAACAAGAAAATTCCTTAACCCAAGAGATCGCGAGCATTGAATATCTGGGTTGGAGCGCAGAACTGTTACAAACTGAACAAAGCAAGAGTCAACAGACATAACCCAAACAATAAACACTTCGAACGGAAACAGAGTCAGCAGCAATAAACACCAAACAATAAACACTTCGAACGGAAACAGGGTCAGCGGCTAAGCAAAAACAATAAACACTTCGAGCAGAAACCCTAAAGCAAAAGTATATTTAAAGTATGTGTATCAGAATAATGTAATCAAATGTAATATTATATGTAGGTCTCTTTCATACCAATCGTCATAAACTGGTTGCATTCCGTCATCCAGGGTTCCCTACTATGTCACAGAAAGCCAAATCACTGTTTTACTGGCCTACGATGCTTACAGATATAAAAAAAGCACATAACTAATTGTAACACGTGTCATGAAAACAAGTGATACACTAAGACACCTGTCAGTTTAGGGGCCTATCCTGTGCCAAATCAATCCTTGAAAGAATATACGTAGAATTTTAACAGAATACGAGTCTGAACAGAGGGAATTAAACACTTCTTAGTGTTAATAGTTCCTTGAAACGTTATATAGAATTAATAGCACTAAAAAAAAACAACACCGCATTGAGTGCGTTAGGAATATTTATGAGTGCTAAATCAGTAAACATGGAATTCAACACATGATAATCTGACTCGGGTGGTGTAAATCAATAATCTCCTTAACTCGTGTGAATTCCTTTCCATTAAGAAAACCAATAATATATTTTATCACCCAGAGTCAATCGGTTTGGTAGAATAACGGATAATTAAATAGGAAGTGTCAATGTCTTACGAGTTACAACTCGTGATATTGGATCCGAACTGGATTATAGCGGTTCTCGCGGTTTTAAATACCTTTATCATTTATATCTTGTATCTATAGAAATGATGCCGCAAGTAGCCTTATACCGTACGCCGCTAGAACACTTTTCCACATATTCAAGCCAACCATTAATTTATCAAATATATATAAAAAAAAATATATATAAATAAATAAATAAATAAAAAAAAAAAAAAAATAAATATGGATACAAGTGGAGTCAATATAATACACTCCGTAAGAAGTCGGAAGGGTTACAAATTATAATAAAAAAGGAATCACGATAAAATCAATAAGCAAAAACGTAACCATAGGTTAATTAAATATCCAAATATATATGCGTAAAGATTTGAACTCTAACCTAACGCTTTAGTAATGACAAATAAGCTAAAAGTTCAAACACATATCAAAACCTACTGACATATTGTCTGTCCCAGTGATTTATATTCGTAGTCAAAAAATAAATAAATAAATAAATAAATAAAATAAAATAAAATAAAATAAAAGAGATTTTAAAGTCAGGAAGTCTAGAAGTGAAAATGTTATCTATGTAATAATCCAATATGAATCTTATACAGGGCAAATAGTATATATAAAAAATTTTGTATGGAAAACCCTTTTTCATTAGTTTGAATAAGGAATATTTAATTTAACATAATCGTGCAGATTTCCAACATGAAACTAATATATTGTTCAATTTTGGTACTGTTTTTTTTTTCAGACATTCTTCTCATGTGGGTCGAGTATTAAAAAAACAAAAAAATTTATCCTAAAGTCGTATTTATTACAGCAAGTAACGTAACTCTTAAGCTGGTGACGACGTCATCAGTTCTAGAAGGTCTGTCGCGTTTGCCGTATCAGCATTGATTCCTTTAACCTCAAATATCTGCTTGCACAGGCTTCATCTCGCGTTTGCGAAGCAGATTGACTGGAGAAACGAATGGGCAAGGCAGACGTGTCTATCCGTATGCGCAATGCAACTTTAGTTAAGGAGTTGCAATCATTTTAAAATTAATAACAAAATAAGCAAATAGAATTTCTATAACAACAAAATGAATTAATTTTTTCTGAACCTCATAGACATTTAGAAGTATCAAGATATGTATATGAAATATTTACTTGCAACATTAGCCTGTTACAATTCAAGTAAAACATTCATGGGAAAATGTCACAGTTTATTTAGAAATTAGTTACATAGTGGGTTTTTTTTCGTTGCATCTCCTACCTATTAATAAAATTTTTAAAAAATTTTTAAAAATTAACCTCAGAGGATGCGCGCGAGAAAATTTGAATATGAAACTTTTGTTAGGGCACATAGGATCAGATTTTATCACAACTTAATTTCAGTTAGCATAGAGAAATACAGAATCATGATTAATCTTCTCTTTGACTCTTATGTTGCCTGGCAATCTTACAAATAGCTCCGTTTTCCACTTCTTTGTCTAGTAATTTACTACCAGTAATATCGAATTTTCTTTGGGATTCGTATTGATATCTGTTTATTTTTTATAATTATGGATATTTTTACAGTCATCATAGACCTGGATAGGTTCACTCATTGTTAATGCCATGGATAAAAAAGTTTGTACAGCTGACTCTTTTGAATTCCAAAATATCAGCGAATTCATGTGGGTTAAGTCTGGTCTAAATGGCTCTCTCCCCTCCCCTTTATTTGGATGTCGTCTGAATTTACTTTGCCCTTATGACAAGTATAATTTCACTTGCAGGCTGATTAATGGAACCTGTTACAGTATCCTGCAGTACGAGAGTTTCACATCGCAACTTCAAAAAATCGTTCGTCGCTGCGGACGACGGCAGTCGAGTAACAACCGCCTACAATGTGAAAGGAATAAGCACCATCATGGACTTCTTCGACCGACACCCGTATCCCGTCGTTAATCTCGTTTTAATGCGGAATGCTCCTGCGGCTGTCGGAAATCGACTACAAAAGGGACATACTTCCGACAATTACGACCCGAAGGATATTCAACTCTACTTTGCTGGCGAGGGACTCATGCTGGGGATGATTTTATTCATTGCGAACGTAATCGTGTAGCTTAGGATTCAGAGAATAAGTATGAGCGCAAAATAGAACGTTGGACCCGCCCAGGCAAATTTTCCCCTTG
>NC_087210.1:22503498-22508175 GCF_015104395.2 Macrobrachium nipponense
AAATTTTGAATGTCAATTTACTGCTTGACTAAGTTGAATATAATTTCTGTTTTGAAATGAAAGATATACACTAAACATTTAAATTAAGGAGCTCAGCTCCCTGATTCTCCTGACCAGTGCTTTCAGTGTTTCACTTTCATAAAAGTTCATTAAAATCAGTCGTTTAACATTGCCTTGGCTTCCATGCTAGCATATCAATCATCTCACAACAATACTTGCGTCCCCTTCCTGTTGCCTATTAATCTTTCCTATCTTAAATTACAGTTCGCCAACAATTAATCTTTCTTCTTTTACACTCGAATCTGAAAAGTCACATTCCATTAATTATTCTATTCGGCTCCACCTCTTTCAACCAACACCCAGAAAATCTTTCTTCGGTCGTCCCATCCTTCGCCTCGCAAGCTTCGCTACTGCTATTTTACTTTTTCATTACGGAAGATTCGCGTCTAATTACAAATGACGTGTTTGACAGTATGAAGGAGAGCTCTCTTACGTTACGCTGAAGGTTACAAATTTCAGGAAAAGACAATGAGAGGGAGGGAGAGAAATATTGTCATACATAAAAGTAGGTTCTAGAAAATAAATGAAAGAGTCACTGACCAAGCAAAAAAGCCCTTGATTTGCTTTCGCCAAGAAGGGACACGAAAGAAAAATCACTAAGGAATAAAAAAAATCACCAGCATTATGAAATCAATTCTTCAAAAATAGACAATTGTGGCTAATATGCAGCTTCAGAATTCACGACATCGAAATAAAGCTTCAGGAATTTGAAACAGATCTGGAATTCAATGAAGATAGCTTTCCTTTAATTAATTTAAATTTTCCTCACCTTTATTACAGACAAGCAAATACGACAGTGAATACAATATTTATTTTGATATAATTTTCGGACAGCTCGAACAGAAAATTACTTATATTTTAAACACATATTATATATATATATATATATATATATATATATATATATATATATATATATATATATATATATAATATATATACATATAATATATATATATATATATATATATATATATATAATATATACATATATATATATATATATATATATATATATATATATATATATATATATATATATATATATATATATATATATACTATACATATATACATATATATATATATATATATATATATATATATATATATATATATATATATATATATATATATATAATATATATATATATTATATATATGAATATATATATATATATATATATATATATATATATATATATATATATATCTATATATATATATATATATATATATATATATATATATATATATCACACAAAAAACACACAACCGCTTCATAAACACCTGACTCGAAAATCCCTTCTTATAAATTGCTGCAGTTAAATGTGTCAAAAACAATGCCATTTCACAGACATTGTGGACTAATTACCTTTACTCTGACAATCATGTGTAAGACAATTTTAAAGGTATTAGATTTCACAATCATTGGCAAATACATCTCTCATACCTCTATGACAAACATTTTGAAAACCTATACAATGAAAGTTTTACTATACCATACTTATCCTCGCTTCCTGTGGATGTAATTTCAGACACTGAACTAAAGAATGTGAAAAGTTTTGCTTACTGGGTGCCTACAGATATCGCCAGTGTGTGTGTGTGTGTGTGTGTGCGCGTGTGTGAGTGTGTGTGTGTGTGTGTGTGTGGATAAAAACCAACACACTGCGCTCATTCAAAACAACAGTGCCATTTATTCCTTTCCAATGATAAACAATAATAGCTTAACAATTTCTATTCATTGTTGCACCACATGAAATATTTACAAAGTACAGAACATCATAAAAATACTGATGTATATAAAATTCGTATCCGAATGTGGTTCTGCCTGTTACCAGCATCAATGATACAAACAATCGAAGCCTTCATTAAAAGAAAAAATAAATAAATATACTATAAAAAAAACAGCAACAAATGACAATCCCCCATTACTTCTACCATCCAATGAATCATTCAAATTCATAGGTTTACGTTTACACGCTGCAATACATGTGGACTCAATAAATGAAACTGTTCATATAGTAATGAATCAGTTCGTGTTGATCCGCACATTACATTGGCCAAAACAAATATTTTAATGTATATTTCTTTTAACTTCAAATTTACTCAAATTCTGATTCCATGTCACCTGTCACATTTAGTAGCTCTGCAGCTTCGAAATTAATTTCGTTTAATCTCGCGTTATATTCAAATTTCGGTCTGACTTTGACCGAATACGTACAGAGATTCATATCGCTTTATACAGACTTAATCGCTTTAAGTTATTTACATTAATGATCCTACGTCTTTTTAGTAGGAGTAATGATACAGCCATTGGGCATAAGAAGTCTCAAAGCAATAGCGTTATAAATACCTGTACATAGGGAGCACAGGGATATATTCTATAAAAATTCTATAAATATTATTTAATATTCTAATAAAATGACTCAGCAGATTTTCTCAATCCATCCTAAATGCAACCTCATTCAAATAAAACCAAATAAAAAAACAACCCAAAAAACTACTAGCTTGCTAAGTTTCTACAGCACTGAATTACCTTTTATCACTAATCACGAAAGGAAATATAAAAAAAAATGCAGATAAAAATAAAGACTAAATCACAGATGAGTAACTTGACAAGAAGGGCAAAGTCGTGAAGGCGGAGGAGCATCGGACCTGAAGCTTCATCCTAATTGAAATAATCCGACCGGAAAATCATGGCGGAAAAATTGTCGCCTATGCATGAAGGCGAATCAGAGCAGGACAAGATATCGTAAAAGGGGGGTTGGGGGTGGGGTGCGTTTGTTGATTGATCATATGCATATACTCAGTTCACATGAACATCCGGGTATAACAGAATACTTATTTATAACACTTACCCTAGTCCTGTGAACCTCGAAGCTGACATTCAAGAATCATGTTCTGAAGTAAGAGACTGATAGTTTTTCTTCTGTATTAATTTGAACCTCTGTGGTTATTTTACGTGTTCTGTAATGATAAATTTAACAAATTAATTTTACCTTAAAATATTTCTAGCAGTATACAGCTAATTAGTTCTTTTTATATGGTATCAGTATAAAAGTCAGCCAATATAGAGCTATTTCTCATAAGCTCTTCAGAATTCCAACATAAATAGGGCAGTGTAAACAAAGTCAGAGAGGAATTGTAAATAGCAGTTTACATAAGATATCGGAGCAAAAATATAAAGATTTGGAGAGTTTGACACCCGCTGGCAGTATCAATAATACAAGCTGTTTACGTAACCATAAAGCAAATGAGTGGAATTTTCAAAGTCATCACAAACCTAAGCTAATGAGAAGGACATAGTCAATAAGACACAATATTAGCACGGTGTCAGTATGAATATAACAATATAGCACGGAACTTTACACACAGGGATACATAGAGAGGAGCGAGAAATTCTTCTCATGGTATAATTGTAAATACATTTTCATAAACAGGACAAATACGAAACCTTCATTTCAAGTGTTTTCAAAATCCAGATTCCGAACTTAATTTCTTTCCAGGAGAATTTCGTAGCATTCACACTTCACGCAATTTCATATTGTTTAATAAACCTGAATAAAACAGAAGGGGGCGAGAATGGAAGAAAACCATCTGGTGATTAGTAAATCTAATGACACTTATTAGATTGAACGAATTAACAATCCAGTCCACCAGGAAACAAAGTAAAAATGCTCACACACCAGCTGTTTGTGTTGGCCCTCTCGTTAAAACCGACAGCAACAGTAAACGAAATAGTGAATATTTTTCAAGCTGTTGCTTTGTAAAGGTTTTTTCAGTTCTATATAACAGAAGCGAAAGCCTCAGATTGATGGTGCCTATTCGGAATTTATCGGTTCTTTTGTTATTGAGAATAACAACACGGTTGTTTGGCAAGCTGCGTATGTTGAGGTCTCGTATTCTGGAATAAATTTCATCTTTTAAGAGTTTTGCTTGATGGGGCCACATAATTATTTTCATGTTCATAATGACTGAGATACGGTAGTTGCTGTTGGGAACGATAATACTACTGCAGCGAATCTACAGTAGACATCTATCGTTGATATAGCGTAAGGCTTTCAATGAACCCCGTATATATATGAACTTTGGTTCAATGGCACTGACTGAAATTATGTCCCGGATAAAACCATTAATTATGGTAGGCCATACATTAAAAAATGGAGACTTTCTATAGAAAGGGGTCAATCTGGCAGCTATATAGGAATTTTTGAAGAGTACAAAATGAGGTCAATCTGGCAGCTATATAGGAATTTTTTAAGAGTACGGAATAGTAAAGTTTATGATACAGACTATTTCCAGATTCACAGCTCGATTATACATTTTTAAGTTCAAGATGCTGACAGAATGAAGAGGTTAAATTTTCACTCTATCAGAGCGGAAAGAATGCGAAACAAAAATATTGAAAGTAATCTGGCCTTTGAAACATCTTTACAAGCTCATTTTTTTCTGACAATTGTAAGATCCTATTCAGATCTGAAATAACAGCATTACCTACATCAAGCACCACAGCTCGAGAAGAATACTCGAAAAAGGGCCAGATAAACAGCACCAGTTACCTCAGACAAAGATGATGCACAGGAATGGACATATAATAAGTATGTTAAAGTGCAT
>NC_087210.1:22508675-22513675 GCF_015104395.2 Macrobrachium nipponense
TCCTGGCATTTTAAACTGAATGTTTTGTATTTGTTGATTGCCACCGTCCATCCTTATCCGTATATATATATATATATATATATATATATATATATATATATATATATATATATATATATATATATATATATATATCTATATATATATATATATATATATATATATATATATATATATATCTATATATATATATATATATATATTATATATATATATATATATATATATATATATAATATATATATATATATATATATATATATATATATATATATATATATATATAATGTATATGTTTGTGTGCATGTGCCTGTACACTTCCTCTTAGTGTCCTGTAAAACGAACATACGTGCGTATGATTACCTCCCAATCCCACTTCTACACCAGAAAGCTAATACAAGATGATCATGCTCATTTCATTATTAAGGCATTATTCACTGTTGTTAAGCAAATTGAGTGTCTATGGTCTGATTGGTACCGTGTTTGGTAGCATATATTTGGTGGTCGGTTATTCGTTACTAATTATTAATAATAATAATAATAATAATAATAATAATAATAATAATAATAATAATAATAATAATAATAATAATATAAAATCTTGGACATACATGGTTAATTATTGTCAGACGTGTAAAACCGTATATTTCTTGCAAATACTACTGGAATACGTAGTTAATCAGCATATGCTCATGAAAGCAATGTTGCTCAAACAAAAGTTGCTTTTCACGATTTGCGATTAATTAACAAGAGCCGCTACCGACCCACTGTTGTCTAGGGACCAGCACTTGCCTGCATGGCTACCAAATGTCACAGTGGTTTTCCTCCGTCATAATTGATTTGCTTACAGTTACGGATGATATTTTGTAGATTCATTCCTTCCCACAATTTGCAGCCTTTATGCTTTTCGAATGGAATGGGGCTTTACGTTGTCAGTACTCTCTCTCTCTCTCTCTCTCTCTCTCTCTCTCTCATTCTGTTATTACAGGCCCATTCTGGTGATGCAGTACAATGCAGTTCTGGAGTAATCCAGAAGGTCTGAATAATTTAATGATAATTTTGTGTCTTTAATAAGGATATTTCACGTCGAGATAAATTATTTCTGGTAATAATACTCTTCGGCAAATGATTGTGAAAAAGCGGGAGAGTTAGTTTATTGAATTCAGATGTGGGGTACCCGAAAACACGGAAGGTGGTTGATTTGCTCATTCTTCTGCTTAATGTGGACTTAATAATATCTCATAAATAGTAAGTGGAAAAGAACAAAATTTAACACAATTCAGATTATCGTTACCCGTAAATATTTGGTTATTCCTACCATTTCTTTTTTGCTTTGTTCTCGTAATATTGGGTAGGGTTTCCTGTTGTACTTTTTTGATGATGAAAAAAACTTTTCGATTTTCAAGCTTCCATCTCAATTTTCTAATATTATGCACTTTAACATACTTATTATATGTCCATTCCTGTGCATCATCTTTGTCTGAGGTAACTGGTGTTGTTTATCTGGCCCTTTTTCGACTATTCTTCTCGAGCTGTGGTGCTTGATGTAGGTAATGATGTTATTTCAGATCTGAATAGGATCTTACAATTGTCAGACAAAAATGAGCTTGTAAAGATGTTTCAAAGGCCAGATTACTTTCAATATTTTTGTTTCGCATTCTTTCCGCTTTGATAAAGTGAAAATTTAACCTCTTCAATCTGTCAGTATCGAGCTGTGAATCTGAAAATAGTCTGTATTTCATAAACTTTACTATTCCGTACTCTTAAAAAATTCCTATATAGCTGCCAGATTGACCTCATTTTGTACTCTTCAAAAATTCCTATATAGCTGCCAGATTGACCCCTTTCTATAGAAAGTCTCCATTTTTTAATGTATGGCCTACCATAATTAATGGTTTTATTCGGGACATAATTTCGGTCAGTGCCATTGATCCAAAGTTCATATATATACGGGGTTCATTGAAAGCCTTACGCTATATCAACGATAGATGTCTACTGTAGATTCGCTGCAGTAGTATTATCGTTCCCAACAGCAACTACCGTATCTCAGTCATTATGAACTTGAAAATAATTATGTGGGCCCATCAAGCAAAACTCTTAAAAGATGAAATTTATTCCAGAATACGAGACCTCAACATACGCAGCTTGCCAAACAACCGTGTTGTTATTCTCAATAACAAAAGAACCGTTAAATTCCGAATAGGCACCATCAATCTGAGGCTTTCACTATTGTTATATAGAACTGAAAAAACCTTTACAAAGCAACAGCTTGAAAAATATTCACTATTTCGTTTACTGTTGCTGTCGGTTTTAACGAGAGGGCCAACACAAACAGCTGGTGTGTGAGCATTTTTACTTTGTTTCCTGGTGGACTGGATTGGTAATTCGTTCAGTCTAATAAGTGTCATTAGATTTACTAATCACCAGATGGTTTTCATCCATTCTCGCCCCCTTCTGTTTTATTCAGGTTTATTAAACAATATGAAATTGCGTGAAGTGTGAATGCTACGAAATTCTCCTGGAAAGAAATTAAGTTCGGAATCTGGATTTTGAAAACACTTGAAATGAAGGTTTCGTATTTGTCCTGTTTATGAAAATGTATTTACAATTATACCATCAGAAAAATTTTTCGCTTCTCTCTATGTATCCCTGTGTGTAAAGTTCCGTGCTATATTGTCATATTCATACTGACACCGTGCTAATATTGTGTCTTATTGACTATGTCCTTCTCATTAGCTTAGGTTTGTGATGACTTTGAAAATTCCACTCATTTGCTTTATGGTTACGTAAACAGCTTGTATTATTGATACTGCCAGCGGGTGTCAAACTCTCCAAATCTTTATATTTTTGCTCCGATATCTTATGTAAACTGCTATTTACAATTCCTCTCAGACTTTGTTTACACTGCCCTATTTATGTTGGAATTCTGAAGAGCTTATGAGAAATAGCTCTATATTGGCTGGCTTTTATACTGATACCATATAAAAAGAACTAATTAGCTGTATACTGCTAGAAATATTTTAAGGTAAAATTAATTTGTTAAATTTATCATTACAGAACACGTGAAATAACCGCAGAGATTCAAATTAATACAGAAGAAAAACTATCAGTCTCTTACTTCAGAACATGATTCTTGAATGTCAGCTTCGAGGTTCACAGGACTAGGGTAAGTGTAAATAAGTATTCTGTTATACCCCGGATGTTCATGTGAAACTGAGTATATGCATATGATCAATCAACAAACGCACCCCCCCCCCAACCCCCCTTTTACGATATCTTGTCCTGCTCTGATTCGCCTTCATGCATAGGCGACAATTTTTCCGCCATGATTTTCCGGTCGGATTATTTCAATTAGGATGAAGCTTCAGGTCCGATGCTCCTCCGCCTTCACGATTTTGCCCTTCTTTTCAAGTTACTCATCTGTGATTTAGTCTTTATTTTTATCTGCATTTTTTTTTATATTTTCTTTCGTGATTAGTGATAAAAGGTAATTCAGTGCTGTAGAAACTTAGCAAGCTAGTAGTTTTTTGGGTTGTTTTTTTATTTGGTTTTATTTGAATGAGGTTGCATTTAGGATGGATTGAGAAAATCTGCTGAGTCATTTTATTAGAATAGTAAATAATATTTATAGAATTTTTATAGAATATATCCCTGTGCTCCCTATGTACAGGTGTTTATAATGCTATTGCTTTGAGACTTCTTATGCCCAATGGCTGTATCATTACTCCTACTAAAAAGACGTAGGATCATTAATGTAAATAACTTAAAGCGATTAAGTCTGTATAAAGCGATATGAATCTCTGTACGTATTCGGTCAAAGTCAGACCGAAATTTGAATATAACGCGAGATTAAACGAAATTAATTTCGAAGCTGCAGAGCTACTAAATGTGACAGGTGACATGGAATCAGAATTTGAGTAAATTTGAAGTTAAAAGAAATATACATTAAAATATTTGTTTTGGCCAATGTAATGTGCGGATCAACACGAACTGATTCATTACTATATGAACAGTTTCATTTATTGAGTCCACATGTATTGCAGCGTGTAAACGTAAACCTATGAATTTGAATGATTCATTGGATGGTAGAATTATGGGGATTGTCATTTGTTGCTGTTTTTTTTTTTATAGTATATTTATTTATTTTTTCTTTTAATGAAGGCTTCGATTGTTTGTATCATTGATGCTGGTAACAGGCAGAACCACATTCGGATATGAATTTTATATACATCAGTATTTTTATGATGTTCTGTACTTTGTAAATATTTCATGGGGTGCAACAATGAATAGAAATTGTTAAGCTATTATTATTTATCATTGGAAAGGAATAAATGGCATTGTTGTTTTGAATGAGCGCAGTGTGTTGGTTTTTATCTACACACACACACACTCACACACGCGCACACACACACACACACACACACACACACACACACACACACTGGCGATATCTGTAGGCACCCTGTAAGCAAAACTTTTCACATTCTTTAGTTCAGTGTCTGAAATTACATCCACAGCAAGCGAGGATAAGTATGGTATAGTAAAACTTTCATTTTATAGGTTTTCAAAATGTTTGTCATAGAGGTATGATAGATGTATTTGCCAATGATTGTGAAATCTAATACCTTTAAAATTGTCTTACACATGATTGTCAGAGTAAAGGTAATTAGTCCACAATGTCTGTGAAGTGGCATTGTTTTTGACACATTTAACTGCAGCAATTTATAAGAAGGGATTTTCGAGTCAGGTGTTTATGAAGCGTTTGTGTGTTTTGTGTGTGTATATATATATATATATATATATATATATATATATATATATATATATATATAGTATATATATATATATATATATATATATATATATATATATATATATATATATATATATATATATATAATATATATATATATATATATATATATATATATATATATATATATATATATATATATATATATATATATATATATATATAATATATATATATATATATATAT
>NC_087210.1:22518675-22533539 GCF_015104395.2 Macrobrachium nipponense
TTGAGAGAGAGAGAGAGAGAGAGGAGAGAGAGAGAGAGAACAGAGAGAGAGGAGAGAGAGAGAGATGTAATTTTAAACAACGACAATTTCGATGGACGGAAGAACAAACGATTTAGGATATGAACACAGTATTACTTTCAGACTTGATCAACCTTTAAAATTATATTGAACGAGAAGGAATTCAAGTGAAAGCAGACTAAATAAAAAGGCGACAATAAAGGATAAACTTTCTGAAAAAAAAACAAAAAAAACATGCAGGGTGAAGATTCCAACTTGTCCGCCATGACAAATAGCAGGTCCCAAAGTCCATTTGTGGTGAAAAGGGAAAGTTCGAAGAGGAAAGGCGTTAGTGCTTCCAGAGGAGGAGGAGGAGGAGGAGGAGGAGTAATCCTTTTAGGGGGGAAGTTAAACGAAAAAGTTTATCCTGCGTTGAATGGGGATGACTGCGAGTAATATGGTATTCTGGGGAATATCACATTTCTGTTTGCCTAGATAGATGTGTTTCGGCTTGTAGGGGGAGTCTGTAAGCCCACTTTATATCTCTCTCTCTCTCTCTCTCCTCTCTCTCTCTCTCTCTCTCTCTCTCGCTATATATATATATATATATATATATATATATATATATATATATATATATATATTATATATATATATATATATATAGAGAGAGAGAGAGAGAGAGAGAGAGAGAGAGAGAGAGAGAGAGAGAGATATATATATATAGATATATGTGTGTGTATCTGTTTGTATACCGTAGAAGTATGTCATAGCGTGCATTAGGTAGACTTTAAAATTATCAATTTTTTTTATTAACACCCTCTTTCCTTGACAGACCATTTTTAATACACATTTGTTCGTCGAAGAAAAAATTAACAAACCTTATTTTCATTTTTGCTATCTGAAGATTACAATTATCAAGCCATAATCCTTTTCTTAAGAAAAAATCTTAGTTTTTATGCATATATTTCTTAGTGAAAAGTTTTTGAATACTGAGAATTTCAAACGTATAGTTATGTAATGCTTAATTTTTGCCAGAGACGGTAAAAAGTAAATGGTCTTAAGAACAAATCTCGTTTTCATTCTGCAGAATATAACGGCATCCTGATCGTTTGATTCTGTACATTTTCTCTTCCAGCAAGTAATGGAATTGTTTCTCCGGTCTTGTGTTTATCATGTTCTGCAGACTTTATCGTTTTTTTATTTTTTTTTTTTTTTTTTTTTTTGTTTTTTTCTCACGATCTACTCAAAAGAACCCACTTCCTGGTCTCCTTGTCAAGAATAATGTATGACGAATATACTTCTGGATTTAAACGTATAGTGCAAGGCACAAAGAGCATTATTTTTTCTGAGTGAATTTTGTAACTAATGGTATAATTCCAAAATTAACATATAAGGACAGGAATATGGCATATATTAAATTTGGCTAAGGGATTTTTTATAAGATTGTTCAGTCCGATATTTGATCTTGATTACATTTATCTCATGTGTTCAGTCCATATATGATCTTCATTACATTGATGTTATACCTTCCCCCTTTTTTTTAGGTTCGTTTCTAAGAAGCATCTTGAAAAACGCTTGCGAGGAGGGGGCAACTGAAATGTTGTTATAACAATAATGGAAGTCAGCAACAGCCCTGAAATCGCTCTTCTAAGAACAGAGGGCAACATTTTAGTCGCAACAAACGATATAGAATTTATGTACGTGTTCTACTAACAATCAAACAAACATAAAAATATTCAGATATGCAGATTATCCGATGGAAGGGAACTTGAGTATTAAAATGAAGGCGTATAATCCATATTGCGCGAATCTGGGCGTTATCAGATTTTCCGGTGATTTCATATCCTGGATATTAGAGCAAGCAATATCGTCCATCAGGAGATAATGTATTTCACTGGGGTTTATTTAACATACCTATTATGAATAAAGAAGACAGACGTCAATACATAATGGTATCGGTAAAAAAATATTGTTTACCTGTTTTAGGTAAATAGGGTGATTTGTTTGTTTTGTTTTTTAGCATTTATTTTAAACTTAAAATATGCATAATTTTAGAGTACATTTCCATTTTACTTTGGTGAAACTGAAATGGAAGATTCGTAAAAACAATTACAGAAATAATTTGGGATTTAGACGACAGAGAATTTTTCATTTTTTATTCCTACAAACTTGAGATGTTTCGAAGTTAATTTGGACGGCATTACTCTTCACACTATATACGTGTTTGTTAATTAATGACTTTTTTTTTACATCATGCTATGGTAAGTTGAAGACATGACTAAGACTAGGTTTAAACGTGAGATATAGCACCCATCCTTTCATGTGTTTCCGAAACACAGCATGACTTCTAACCTCCTTTCATTCTGTTGGTGATACACAAAAATCAACTCACTTCCAGGTTTATAATTCAGTCAATTCCCAAAAAACTATCCCAAGTCGTCCCTGCCCCTCCGCTGTTATCAGTTTTGGAAATAAACGCCAAAGAAAGAAACACAAGTGGAAAAAGGAGTAAGATAATATGGTATCTGGAAAGACACAGAGAATTACGCAGAATCATTTGTACTTCAAACTTTTCTGCAGGATTTTTTTCTGCTTCGCCATCTGTGTTGTCGTTTTCATCTGAGAATTATTGTTGTCTTTCATACTTAGCAGAAATTATTCTATCCATTTGCGCAGGAAATCGATGTCTCATCCGAGAGAAGTTATTCCGCGGTTTCAAGTTTCCTTTATTTCGTCTTCAAATGACATCCTCGTTTTTCTTGCTTTTATTTTACTGAAAAAGAAAACTATTGTGATGGCTATTTGTCTGTTCGTCCACTCTTTTTCTGTCCGCACTCAGATCTTAAAAACTACTGAGGCTAGACGGCTGCAAATTGGTACGTTGAGCATCCACCCTCAAATCATCAAACACACCAAACTGCAGCCGTCTTGTCTCAGTGGTTTTTTAGTCACGATCGCACGGTTCTAACAACACAGGCCACCACCGGGCCGTGGCTGAAAGTTTCATGGGTAGAGTCTGAGAGGTTCATACAAATTATTCTCTGTGTTGAACACTCGATTCTTCAGCGTATTTTTTTTACTTACTATATATATATATATATATATATATATATATATATATATAATATATATATATATATATATACTTTTTTAACGTTGCATGAAAAAACTCCTGAACTGTTACGTCTTCGTTCATGAACGATTGAACAACAAATTCACACTGTGGTGATCCATTACTTGACCATCGCTCTCTTCCACTGGCTTTCTTGATAAATTCCTACGGCGCATGAAGTGTCCTTTCCTGGCATTTAGAACCATTTAAAAAAATTTCCATGGCTTCCATTACTGTCACTTATGCGGGACAATTTTTCGGAGGTTAGTCCGACTCAATCCATTAATGTTTTTGTGGTTCCAGTGGCCACTTCGGAGGAAGAGAAATGTTTAGTGGGTTGACTCTGGTTTAAGAGGATTTTCTCATTATTCCAACCCTCCAGAATTTCTAGTCGGCTTTTTTGAAGGTCTTTCCGTCTTAGTAATTTAGGCTGGCTCCTTTTTCTTTTGTATAAATTCTTTTATCCCTTACTTCCTTACACTTTTCCTTTTTTCTTGCACCTTTTTTCGTATGATTCTCTCTCTCTCTCTCTCTCTCTCTCTCTCTCTCTCTCTCTCTCTCTCTCTCTCTCTCTCTCTCTCTCTCAATAGTGGACATAACAGATATCACTTTTTTTTGCTGGTAGAATATAGAATAGAAGTTGCACAATTTACTATTTGCAAATTATAATGATCAAATCAAAATTAACATGTATCTATGCGCACTAACTGATTAAATTGTGAAAATATTATGCAGAAATAGAAATCTAATCCTCTTACCATAGGTTCCCTTTTTAAGTATAAGGATAAATGAAGCCCTCTGATGACATCGAATACAGTGTATTTATTTTCTTGTCCCCGTTGTAGTCAAGGGAGATATGTCGGTGCCTCTCGTAGGTTTCAGAAAGTCTGCATCGATTGTCACAGAGGTGTTAGTCATCGCACTGGGGCCCAGCTGTCGAATCCAGGGAGCTTTTGAAGAATAGCGGTCTCATACAACCCTTTTGAAGAATAGGGGTCCCATGGGCCTTATGAAGAATAGGGGTCCCAGTTTGGGCCTTTTGAAGAATACAGATCCACGGACACGGCGGTCGGAGCTCCCGTAGTTCCGTCACGGCCTTACTGTAACCCCTGTGGCTAGTGCGCCCAGCGCAACATTACCTCTTGCCAGAACCAAGGTATATAGAATGGTCAGGTAGAGTCATTTGTGGGGGGTTGCGGCTTATCCCCCCAAGAGCCGCATCACCTGGAGGCCAGGTCAGGGCGAGAAGTCACTCAGCTACCGTTTCATTCAAATGTATATCACAGGTCACTTAGTCATCTCTGTATTGATTTAGTTTTACATTCTTCGAATACAACCATAGTTTTGATTTTTTTATATAATCTAAAATTATTATTTAAATAATGCCAAACAACTGCGCCGTGTTTGGTTGTTATTCAAATAGTAGAAAAAAAGAGGAGGTATCCTTTTTCCGATTCCCTCGTGATGAGGACACAAGACAGAAATGGTTCATCGTTGTAATAGAAAGGAACTACTTTAACCCTACTGCTCATCGCATATGCAGTAAACATTTTGAAGAAAATGCATATAAAAGAGGCCTGCAGCAGGAACTTCTTGGATTCGCGAGCCCCAGCAATGAAATTCAGACGTATGAATGTGAGGAAAGCAGTGCAGCTTCTTTCGGAAACAACATCTAAAGCTTTAGATTTTTTATGGAAGTCAGGGACTTTTGACGAGCATGTCCTGGGAAAGTACAAGGGACTTTATAAAGCTTGCCGACTCCTGGTTTGATGTGTTCAATTCAAGGGTACCTTATGACAGAAAAAAAAATCTATAAATACTTATGGATGCAACTGACGGAACAGAATAAAATCCTTGACAATATGAAGTGTACTGGTGAAACAATACGAGTTTGCAAAAGTAATAAGATCTATCAGTTCCAAAAGGGACTTATTGTCATGCAAATCCTTGCCAAGGTTGCACATGTATAAAAGTAAATATGATGTATCATACATAATTACCTCCAGACTTAACCAAGATGGACTGGAAAACATGTTTGCCTGTCTTAGACAAATGGGAATTGCAACTTATGATCATCTTACGCCAGATGAAGTCAAACCACAGAATAAGGTCATATTTACTTGGCAAAATAAACTCTATAACTGGAAAAAAATTGTAACTCGATGAAGGAGTGCGATTCTTCAAAATATGTCGGAAGGAATGTTCAGTCAAGAGAAAAGTGAAAATAATGATTCAAATGAAACCGATCTTGAAAGAGAGCTTATGATTTCTGCAATGGTGTTTGCCTCTACTGAAGATGAGAAGATCCCAGAAGAAGATTCAGAAAACTATGAAAATGAATTTCATGAAATAACTTTAGAGAATGTTGCAGACGAAGAGGGCCTTCGATATGTTGGAGGTTATGTGGCATCTAAATTTCCAGATTATCAGTTTCTTAGGATGTAAACTTAAAATAGTGAAAGGTACTTGGATTAGTCGTAGAGCGACATGATGATAAATTAACGGAACCAAGTGCTGAGTTATTTGAAAAATTAAAGGTAACGGAAAAAATGTTTCAAACATACAATGGAGAAAATACACTGAGACCAGGCAATGGAGTATTATGCGACTTGGCACGCCATATTGAAAATTGTTTATCCTTGCCTTTTAAAGTAATATTGTTTTTTGTCAGATGTCGGATGTTTTTTTTTTAGATGAGAGCTCTGAATGCCCAAATTTTATCAAGTAGGCAAAAAAGGAAAAGATGCATAAATTAACTAAATAATGCCATGAAAATTTTAAAAATTGTTGTTTTTTCACTTTTACTAAGTATTTTTCATTTCCATTATGAAGCCAGATACTGTTATGTGTTATCTATGTCGATCTATGTTAGTTTATTAAATAATGTATTGTAAAATTATACATAAGCCTTTGTAAATAAATGCCAGGTCAAATGCTAATTGAATATTTTTTTAAGTCCTGTCAAGCATATTAATTTAAGGTTTCTATTATATATTAGAGAGCCAAACATTATCAATCCACGATTTTGTATGTGTAGTACAGTGACCTATATGAATTCAAAAGACCACCACGTATACAAGATAGCAGAGTGAAAAGGACATCTTACAGGCCTAATCTCTTCGACCCAAGGTACTTAAGTTTCCCAAGGTAGTACTTGCCTTGACCGCTCCCACCCTGGCCTCCAGGCCTGTCACGGAAATACCCCACAACTACCCCCGCGACCAAAGTGACTGTACCTCTCTCCCTTATTCTATATACCTTGGCCAGAACGTGCCGTGCTTACCAAGAATCTTTTAAATAAATTGCGGATAAGGCGCGAACCGCCGTTCCGCCACGGCCTTACTGAAAGCACACATAAATCGATCGTCCGCGGATATGTAGTCGCTCCCCTATGAATATAACATTGGTACTGATAATCAAACAAGCAGTTTGCTTATCTTTAGGTTTCTTCACCACTGACAACCAATCATGTTGTTGCTTGTTTTCCTTGGCGGTTGTTCTCCACTAAATACCTTTTTAACAATACGGCCCTCCCCAGTTTTATTCTTTTGAAGAATAAAGGTCCCAGGTTCGTATGGGACCGCTATTCTTCACAAAAGCTCTGAATCCAGTTTTCCAGTATACGACAGCATGCAAAAAATGCTAGATATATTGCACAACAATCAATTTAAAAATTTTGTCGAGGGCTCGTAAACCTCGGCAACTGGCAATCCGAGTCACTTTGTGTAAAGCAGGCAGTTCCGAAGTTAAACAATCAAACTGCCTCCGTCCCTCTTTTATTAGCATAAGTTTCCCCTGGACTTCTAACATTTCTCCTTGTCGTCATTCGTATTATTTCTTTCCACTTGGATGGTAAATACCTTTCTCCTGGCATTTTAAAATTGAATTTTGTTTTTTATTTGTTTTTAGAATTATTTTTTTTCCAATCCCGATCCCTTTTTATGATGTTTTAATGTATTGTATATATTTTTGACTGCTTTGATAATGAGGCTAGGCCTTGAAACGTTAGCTATAAACCATGTAAATGCCATGTGATATCTTCCTCAAATTCCTTATTGATACGTATATATATATATATATATATATATATATATATATTATATGATATATATATATATATATATATATATATATATATAGTATATATATATATATATATATATATATATATATATATATATATATATATATATATATATATATATAGAGAGAGAGAGAGAGAGAGAGAGAGAGAGAGAGAGAGAGAGAGAGGTGTGTGTGTGTGTGTGTGTGTGTGTGTCTGTGTAGCTGAGTATGCTTCACTTCCAGTTGGCAAAAAAAAAAAAAAAACTCTTGGATATTGTTAACTACTGATTTTTAATTCGCGTTCCTAAAGCACTTCATCATTAGAATACTATTTCGTTGACACGACAAATTTTCATAAGTAAACATTGTCTTTGAATTTTATTGATAACATATAAGATTTTCATTTCCTACCTTGGTGACCAATGAATAATTTTGAGTGGGTTACATGCATGCTTAGAATGTATGCATACGTATGAATGCTGTGTAATGGCATCCACACCAAGCTAGCTCCCAGACATCAATAATTCACTATCTACAGAATTCTGGATTAGTCATATGTTATCGATCGATGCCCGTTATGAATAAGTCTTCTAGTGAATATGGACTGGTTGACTTACTTTTCATGAAACGTTAAGCTGATTAAGGCTTGTTTCGCTTAATCTATGTTCGTTAGTTTTACAAAACCTTCATAGTGCATCCTTTCCCTGCTCTGTTTTCTTTCTCGCTCTCAACGAAATCGTTACAGAATACTTTAACGAGGAGAACTGACTTTCACTTGCAGACTCATAAAGCTAGACCGAATAATTTCATCACAGGTGAGAAGTGACAATAAGAGCAAGGTAAAGTTTCAGAGTGAAAAGAAAACAAAGTGGACAGCTTGAAAATAGCAGGCATAAAACAATGCAGTCGGAGCCGGGTTTACTTTATAAAGATCCTTCAATAATGATTGCAGTTTGCCATACAAGTCATAATATGTGTACTAGGTGTCCCAGACGTAAAATCACTGATGCGGAAAAAAGAAAGTCTAAAAAATTATTCATAAGTAATAAAAGCGCTAAAAGTTGATTCGATCCTGAAGCCTTTTCTTGTAATTCATTTGCAGAGGGAAAGAAGTGTGGGCCAACTCAGACTTTAAAATATATGCTTAAGAGACTGTGTACTTTCATGTTAATCATATATATTTTTTTTTTTTTTACCTCAAGCTATTGTGTGATATACATTTAGTTCCTTCTGGAAAAGGAAATGTCGTTTTTTGGTTCTACTGGTGATGACCGAATGTCTCCATTTAATTATAAAAACATGATATTTCTTTTTCTTTTTCACATCACGAACAAAAAACATATTTACTACCAGTAAAAGCACTCTAGCTTATCGTAGCTTGTTGGCAATTCCATCATCATAAATTGCCAAGTGGTGCGTCTCGTACCTCCTTTTGCCAAGAAAAGTGACTGGATTTCCAGGTAAATAAGGGAGAATCTTTCGTCACAAATTGTCCTCCTAATTACGACAAAACCCTCGCTAAAGTGTTAGACCTACCAGTTGAAAATAAGGTAATTAAAAATCTTCAAGATAACAGGTATTCAGAGGTATGTGCATTTATTTTTAGAAGTTCCCATCATCATAATTTAGATACATAGCCCAACTTTAGTGTTAGCGTTCAGTGTTCTTAACTAATTAGCTGTCTGGCTAGTGTTTAATTTTCTTTTTTAAAGTCAGTTCCCGTATTTTCTCATAGCTTTCAGATATTGGCTTTGTGTCTACTTCTATTGTCTTTCTCTGGTATCTTCGTTATTGGCAATATTACGAAAATTACTTCTTATGAAACCTTAGATTACTCATAATATTTGTTTTTACGAATTTTCTGTTAATAAGTTTACTCTGCGAGGAGTAAAAAAAATCAATATTAGGTGTCTAATTAACATCATGTCTCGATAGACAAACTTTTTAATTCAGTAATACTCTAACTTCCGAGAGAATACAAAACTTATTACAGCTTAGACAAGAGCAAAACGATTATATGTGAAAACACAACACCAAATTTAAACCAATCTCTTTCTGCAAATTTATTTGTATCCAACTCTTTCAATGAAAGCTAAATGTCTAAA
Source organism: Macrobrachium nipponense (assembly GCF_015104395.2). Taxonomy (NCBI): domain Eukaryota; kingdom Metazoa; phylum Arthropoda; class Malacostraca; order Decapoda; family Palaemonidae; genus Macrobrachium; species Macrobrachium nipponense. The sequence goes on from NC_087210.1 coordinate 22,527,958, forward strand.
CCATTGCTTATATGGATGGTAAGTGTAGAATTAATACACTCAACCATCCACAAACTCAAGGATTAACTTCAACCTAGTCGTGTGAACTGTATGATGCATGCGTGCGCGCGTGTGTGTGTGTGTTTATGTGTGTAGAACTAAGGTAATGTGAGCCGTGAACGTTGTAGGTTCATTCAATTAAGGGACGCGTTTATTTGCTTAGCTGCTTCATCTGAATCCGAAACTAAATAAACAAGACCGAACTTTGACTTGAAAGAAACGAAGTACTTGAGAGAGTTGTGCAAAGTCCTGTCAGTAGCTACCGAGGGATGGGTCACTTTTCACATCCTTAGGACAACCGTACCCAAGATCCTCTGCACGACACTCTTCCTCCCTCCTTCTCATTTCTTCTCCCTTTAGAGCAGTTGTTCCCAATCTTTTTCTGGTCGTCACCCACTTTTCATACAGGATCTTTGTAAGTGGCCCACCTGTAAGTTGCCTCCACTGGCTGCCCACCCACTAAACTTCTTTGGTTTTATACCTACATATCCTCAAATTATGGCCCCCTGCATTCTGCTATATGGGCCACAAATTTGGAAACCACTGCTTTTGAGTGTTTGGGCGGTGACGTCATAGCCTCTCCCATTTCATAAGGCTTGTTGACAACGTCACTGTTCGTCAGACATGTCGATTAAGATTACGGTACTCTTCACCAACTTCGTCACCACTCTCACTATTCATTTCTTTCGGTCTTACTTCACCATTTTCTTTTTCTCACTGTCGAGTTCTTGATAGGCGGTTTGCAAAGTGTTTATCACGAGTTTATCATAAACCTTTCTCTTTCGCCTTTGTGCTTTGGAATGATGACTCGGTTTGTTACTACCTGCCTAGGAACAGTCATTAATCATCACTGCTCACTTCCTCTCGAATGCTCCGATTCATAACCGTAAGACAACGTGTTATACTCTTTATAAATGCTTAGTAATAGAATCACAGTAGATGCACGTGATTTCATTAAATAAGCGAATACCACAGGAAAAATGATAGGCAGAGTATAGGGCGAAGCGCTTGGATTTCTGAAAACATTTTCCTGTGGTATTCGCTATATATATATATATATTATATATATATATATATATATAATATATATATATATATATATATATATATATATATATATATATATAGTATATATATATATATATATATATATATATATATATATATATATATATATCGTACGTCATCACGTTTGTAGTCATCTTCCATATTCATCAAAAAAGATTTTCAAAGAAAAAAATACTAAGACCCTCAGACGCTTCTCCCTAAGGTGAGAACGGCTTAGGCCTGGTTTTTATAAACAAATGCCTGTATGACTATAGTTTTTTCATCCTAAGAGGGAAAGCGCTTAAAGGCTTAAGCTGTATTCTTTGGAAAATCTTTTAGGATAAAGTTACTAGCCTCATGGTCATTTCTTATTCCAGGCTGCGCCCACCATACTATAGTTCGACAGATTTAAACTGATAGATTGTTTTCGTCTTTGGGTAAAAACCCTGTTGCCACATTTACCAGTATCCAGTTTAAAATACCTTACTTTATAACAAATGAATCAATAAATCGGTAGTTTAAAGCTTTTAGCATGTTTTGCTGGACTTAAGCGTTCACATATTGTGATTACAATTTTATTTGTAAATAAAATGAGAAATCGCATTTATAAACGTGACAGATGTTTCAAAAACGTTGCCCGTCTTTTCCTGTTACCTTTGACGACGAAATGCAGATGGGCCAAGCCTATTAAACCAATGAAGTTTAAAGGAATTATCTCTTAAGCTACCCTTTGTATAAGCCCCACCCCCGGTCTAGCTGAGAACTCTAGCACCAAAAAGAATGAACTCTTACGTTAGTAATAGTCCGTAGGAAAATTAATTTATTCCTACAGAAAGCACGCTGTGAAACGGGCAAATGCAGTTAAGCATTCCGAAAACTTGCAAACAGGCGATGCTGCAAAGGATAGCTGTTATTAAGTAAGATCATCTGACGACGAAGATTCTTCGTAATGTACATTTTTGTATAGAATCATATTATTACAATTATTCCTGCGATAATTATTGTAAATTTTTTTTCTCTCCCAATGATGAGTTTATGTGCAACAACGTTATAAAAAGTAAAAAATTGTTACGCATTAGACCGTGAGTGAAAAAGGAAATGAAATTCAAGTAAATCATAACTTGATGAATTAGAATGAGGGGGAAACCTAAAATGAAGAGCAATGAAATCCAAAATATTACAAACTTGTTTAGGAAATGGATAGTATGGCAGACGGAAAATTCAAATAATAAGATTATAAGAAAATGTCATAAGACATACATACTGAATGGCAATTACCGATTTTTATTACTTATAATGAAAAAACATCATCTATATAAAATAATAATAATAATGCAAAATTTAAGGGTATAAGTCATAACAAATATAAAATTAAATAGTCTCAAAAGTAATACACAAATAAATAGGGATCGAGTTTACGGATTAGGATTTATACGGTCAGTTGCATTAGGTAGTCCCAAATATTGCCTCCCTGGGAGATGGCTGAGGACTAAAGAAGGGGACGATTTAAAGGTTAAGAGAGAACTGGCAACAGGGTTTTTCTCAAGGAAGTAAACAATATATCAGTTTAGATCTGTCGGACTATAGCATATTACTATACTCTGGCTACGAAAGGTTGAGACTCGAGGGTGATTAACACTTCTGCTATATTTTCTTAAACTTGTTCAAACTTTTCAGGAAAAAGGGTGGCAATTTGGTGGATTTGGCAGATTTATTGAGCGGCGCTGCCATTTCCTCGTGTATGGATGATTAAGGGAAGTGACCGCCAAGGGTCACAGTATAAGCCATGGTATAAGAGGATTGTCTGTCACCTCCCTCCATTCGTCGGTACAAAAGCAAAACACGGAGATCAAAACATTATACTACGTGGACCTTGCTGTACATTTTTCGAGTTACTTAATGCAAAATTTGATTGGGTTATATATTATATATATATATATATATATATATATATATGTAAATAAATATATATATGTTATATTATATAATAGATATATATATATATATATAATATATATATATATATATATATATATACATGTATATGTATATGTATATATATATATATAAATATATATATATATATATATATATATATATATATATATATATATATATATATGGGGATACAATCCACAATGAAGTAAAATCCTCTTGTAGTTTAAAAAATATATATCTTGTACAGGATTAAAGCTTTCGACCATCAACTGTGGTCTTGTTCACTAAAATGTGATATGTCACCTCAAGGAACTAACAAGTAAGAGCACAAACATTTGAAAAACAACGGTTACGTAACAAGCTAGTTCATATTATGAATGATCAGGCGGTTGAGCCCTCGTTCTTTCCAGAATTCGTCCTTGATCTTCGTGGGGGAATGTTTCTATTGTCACTGCTTGTTCTATGGTGGTGGTGGTTTGTTGGAGAAATGACCTGAGTGGAGTAAAACAGGAGAGGAAGCAGCATCGTTTATTTTGGCACATATATTTCTAAAGTTTGAAATTTTTCCTTTCCTACATATCTCTTCACAAATAGCTGTATTTTCTGTAATGCCAGTATTTCCTGCAAAGGTCTCGTTTAATGAAATTAACGCCCCTTCTACTACTCGTCTCAAAGTCCGGTCGTTACAAGCAAAAACAACAATTTGTAACCGTTAAAATTTATTGCGTGTTTTTCTCCCATGTATGTTGCGCAATTGCACTGTATGAACTTCCCTTCTGCAAGCAGCAACGTGTTCTTCCCTTCTCTTATCAAGAACGTCCGCTTTCTCCCACGTAACATTCATTGCAATCACTACAAGGTATTACATATACTCCTACATTCTCTCTATTACCCGGGTTATTTTTAATGAGTTTCTTCTTGATTGTACTGTTGTACTGAAAAACTACGTTGAAGCCGTTCTTTTTTCCTTTAAGCTGCCTAGAAAATTTATTAAGTTCTCTATTATAAGGAAGAGCAAGAGATGCCTTAAAATCTGCTTTTTCAGTTATATCATGAGAGGCGTAAAACATCGATCTAGCTTTAGATAGAGACTGTAGTATAAAAAACTTTGGGTAACACAGTTTAGTAAAACTATCTACCAAGAAATTTATTGCGGCGTCAATGAACTGGGGATCACATATTCGGTATGCTCGAAAAAACAAATTGGTTAAAACGCTGTACTTTACTTTAGGTTCATGATATGAAAAGTAATGAATATAGGTGTTTGTGTGGGTGTTCTTCCTATACGCTGAATTTAAAGTCTACTAACTGTGTCTCTATGAACTACCATATCTAGAAAGGGAAGCCTATTTTCCATTCCTTTTGTTTTTCCATGTAAATTTAATAGAGGCAAAAAACCATTAAGCAACTCTAAAAACCTATGAAAGGCTTCCTCGCCGTGCTATAAACAATAAATACATCATCTACATACCTAACCCAAATTTCAGGCTTGATGTCTTCCGGTAGTGTGTCAACGTAAACCTTTTCGAAAAATTCCATACATTTAAACTACAAGAGGATTTTACTTCATTGTGGATTGTATCCCCATTTACTTAGAGGTACGACATAGTACCTGGCTTCTGCATATATATATATATATATATATATATATATATATATATATATATATATATATATATATATATATATATATACCTTTTATATATATATACATACGTTTAAACGTAAGCATACATTCACATGGCATATATTACCTAAAACGAAGTCACTTTGTGAATAAAAGCAAAAGGCTGGACAGTACGATCGAATATGCCCACTCTCAGGAGTAACCTTAATCTAGAGGAGGTTAATCCTGAAAATGTACCTTTTTGGTATTAGGAGTAAATACCTCCTGTGGCAAGATGGGAGACGTGTCAACGCCGCTAATCGTAGGATAGTCTCAAACCCTTACTACATCAAACGCACAGTGGTTTTTTTTTTTTAACGGTGTGACCTTATACGTATACATTACGAGTTCATTTCCATAAGGAGAGAACGCCTAATATTAGCAAGGCATTAACAACAGAGATAAGCTCCAGCGAGGCATGGCCTGAGGTTGGCTCATTCAATTTCAAGATCATATGTAAAAGGGGCTCTCATTGTACGAAGGCAAGTTTACTGTTAAGTAAAGTATAGATACCACCTGCGGTCTCTCTCGCTCTCGCTCTCTCTCTCTCTCTCTCTCTCTCTCTCTCTCTCTCTCTCTCTGATCTGTTTTTCATTACTTACAAATATCATATTGAGTAAGTATGCACGTAGATAAAGCTGGATAATCGCTTTTATGTATACATATGTATATATTACGTATAATAGGAATGGGATTGGTGCAGGAACACTTGCAGAATTCGCACAGACATTTATCACTACAGTCAGCGTTAATTGACCCCTGGTGCATCTTCAACATCTAAAACCATTAAATTTGAAACAGTATTTTCGATCAGTAATGATTTTTTTGCAAGGGTAGGTAAAACAAAGAGGTGGGGGGGGGGATTTGATGGAAGTCAGAGCAGACATTTTCA
>NC_087210.1:22534039-22549711 GCF_015104395.2 Macrobrachium nipponense
TGAAAATGTCTGCTCTGACTTCCATCAAATCCCCCCCCCCTCCCCCCCACCTCTTTGTTTTACCTACCCTTGCAAAAAAATCATTACTGATCGAAAATACAGTTTCAAATTTAATGGTTTTAGATGTTGAAGATGCACCAGGGGTCAATTAACGCTGGACTGTAGAGATAAATGTCTGTGCGAATTCTGCAGTGTCCTGCACCAATCCATTCCTATTATACGTAATATATACATATGTATCATAAAAGCGATTATCCAGCTTTATCTACGTGCATACTTACTCAATATGATTTGTAAGTAATGAAAACACGATCAGAGAGAGAGAGAGAGAGAGAGAGAGAGCGCGAGAGAGACCGCAGAGTGGTATCTATACTTTACTTAACAGTAAACTTGCCTTCGTACAATGAGAGCCCCTTTTACATATGATCTTGAAATTGAATGAGCCAACCTCAGGCCATGCCTCGCTGGAGCTTATCTCTGTTTGTTAATGCCTTGCTAATATTAGGCGTTCTCTCCTTATGGAAATGAACTCGTAATGTATACGTATAAGGTCACACCGTTAAAAAACCACTGTGCGTTTGATGTAGTAAGGGTTGAGACTATCCTACGATTAGCGGCGTTGACACGTCTCCCAATCTTGCCACAGGAGGTATGTTTACTCCTAATCCAAAAAGGTACATTTTCAGGATTAACCTCCTCTAGATAAGGTTACTCCTGAGAATGGGCATATTCGATCGTACTGTCCAGCCTTTTGCTTTTATTCACAAGTGACTTCGTTTAGGTAATATATGCCATGTGCATGTATGCTTAGTTTACGTATGTATTTATATATATATATATATATATATATATATATATATATATATATATATATATATATAATATATATATATATATATATATATATATATATATATATATATATATATATATATATATATATGCAGAAGCCAGGTACTATGTCGTACCTCTAAGTAAATGGGGATACAATCCGCAATGAAGTAAAAATCCTCTTGTAGTTTAAATGTATGGAATTTTTCGAAAAGGTTTACGTTGACACACTACCGGAAGACATCAAGCCTGAAATTTGGGTTAGGTATGTAGATGATGTATTTATTGTTTATAGACACGGCGAGGAAGCCTTTCATAGGTTTTTTAGATTGCTTAATGGTTTTTTTGCCCTCTATTAAATTTACAGTGGAAAAGGGAATGGAAAATAGGCTTCCCTTTCTAGATATGGTAGTTCATAGAGACACAGTTAGTAGTGACTTTAAATTCAGCGTATAGGAAGAACACCCACACAAACACCTATATTCATTACTTTTCATATCATGAACCTAAAGTAAAGTACAACGTTTTAACCAATTTGTTTTTTCGAGCATACCGAATAAATGTGATCCACAGTTCATTGACGCCGCAATAAATTTCTTGGTAGATAGTTTTACTAAACTGTGTTACCCAAAGTTTTTTATACTACAGTCTCTTTCTAAAGCTAGATCGATGTTTTACGCCCCTCATGATATAACTGAAAAGGCAGATTTTAAGGCATCTCTTGCTCTTCCTTATAATAGAGAACTTAATAAATTTTCTAGGCAGCTTAAAGGAAAAAAAGAACGGCTTCTACGTAGTTTTTCAGTACAACAGTACAATCAAGAAGAAACTCATTAAAAATAACCCGGGTAATAGAGAGAATGTAGGAGTATATGTAATACCTTGTAGTGATTGCAATGAATGTTACGTGGGAGAAAGCGGACGTTCCATTGATAGAGAAGGGAAGAACACGTTGCTGCTTGCCAGAAGGGTGAAGTTCATACAGTGCAATTGCGCAACATACATGGGAGAAAAATCACGCAATAAATTTTAACGGTACAAAGGTGTTTTTGTTTGTAACGACCGGACTTTGAGACGAGTAGTATAGGGGCGTTAATTTCATTAAACGAGACCTTTGCAGGAAAATACTGGCATTACAGAAAATACAGCTATTTGTGAAGAGATATGTAGGAGGAAAGGAAAAATTTCAAACTTTAGAAATATATGTGCCAATAACGATGCTGCTTCCTCTCCTGTTTACTCCACTCAGGTCATTTCTCCAAAACAAACCAAACCAACCCACCATAGAACAAGCAGTTGGACAATAGAACATTCCCCACGAAGATCAAGACGAATTCTGGAAAGAACGAGGGCTCAACGCCTGATCATTCATAATATGAACTAGCTTGTTACGTAACCGTTGTTTTCAAATGTTTGTGCTCTTACTTGTTAGTTCCTTGAGGTGGACATATCACATTTTTAGTGAACAAGACCACAGTTGATGGTCGAAAGCTTTAATCCTGTACAAGATATATATTTTTAAACTACAAGAGGATTTTACTTCATTGTGGATTGTATCCCCATATATATATATATATATATATATATATATATATATATATATATATATATATATATATAAATATATATATATATATATATATATATATATATATACATATACATGTGTATTATATATATATATATATATATATATATATATATATATATATATATATATTGTTAGGAACAATCGTTTGGCCGATTGTTCCCTTGGTGGATTATTGCCTCCTGTTTTTGTTTTTTAATTGCTGGCGAGTTGACGTCTGTTGGATGGCGTCAAACTTCGTCAGTCAGGTTCTGGAGGGCAGAACAAACCAGTCAGGTTCTGGAGGGCAGAACCAACCAGTCAGTCACGCAGGCAGTCAGGTATGATTACCTGTGGACCAGCATGAGGCAGCGTCAGGTCTGGATACCTGGTTATTTAATTGAAGTCTTCGCATGGAGTATGTCTTCGAGTTGGAGGTCGGCAGCCTTTGACCAGCATTATTGTGTTTTCGTCGTCAAGAGGACGACGTGTCAAGTGCGACCTCACTGGGCAGCAGCAGTGACGTGTTTTCGTCCAGTGGTCGAGGAGGACTTCCATACTGCATCTGAGGACGAGATGGTTGTTGTGTCAACTCTGTCTTGATCGTCCAGCATTCGAGGAGGATGTCCATATTGGTCTCCAAGGACGAGGTGGTTGTCGTATCGGCTCTATCTTGATCGTCCGGCATTGGACTGTTTGTCCTCATCGTTTAAAGAAGTGTTCCGTTTTGCTCTGACTATCATTATGCCGCTTCAGTGTAATTTTAATTAATTATTATGCTGCCTATTTCTATAATTATATTTACATATTATTGATTGTTAGTTTATAAGTTTTGTGTGTTTCTGCCACCCAGATCCTTGACTCACTGTACATTATGTATTTAAATCTTGTAAATAAATTAATTTTAAGGTAACTTTTTAGTTTTGTTATGCTTCTCCCTCCTTTGCTTGTCACCTGTCGTCAGTCATTACAGCCCAATTGTTTATTAATTTTTAAGAACCTGTCGATCTCGAGAGTCGAGATCGTAATATATATATATATTATATATATATATATATATATATATTATATATATATATATATATATATATATATATATACATATATATATATATATTTACATATATATATATATATATATATATATATATAACCCAATCAAATTTTGCATTAAGTAACTCGAAAAATGTACAGCAAGGTCCACGTAGTATAATGTTTTGATCTCCGTGTTTTGCTTTTGTACCGACGAATGGAGGGAGGTGACAGACAATCTCTTATACCATGGCTTATACTGTGACCACCCTGGCGGTCACTTCCCTTAATCATCCATACACGAGAGGAAATGGCAGCGCGCTCAATAAAATCTGCCAAATCCACCAAATTGCCACCCTTTTCCTGAAAAGTTTGAACAAGTTTAAGAAAATATAGCAGCAGTGTTAATCACCCTCGAGTCTCAACCTTTCGTAGCCAGAGTATAGTAATATGCTAGTATGGTGGGCGCAGCCTGGAATAAGAAATGACCATGAGGCTAGTAACTTTATCCTAAAAGATTTTCCAAAGAATACAGCTTAAGCCTTTAAGCGCTTTCCCTCTTAGGATGAAAAAACTATAGTCATACAGGCATTTCTTTATAAAAACCAGGAACCTAAGCCGTTCTCACTTAGGGAGAAGCGTCTGAGGGTCTTAGTATTTTTTTCTTTGAAAATCTTTTTTGTGAATATGGAAGATGACTACAAACGTGATGACGTACGAATATATATATATATATATATATATATATATATATATATATATATATATATATATATATATATATATATATATATATATATATATGCGAATACCACAGGAAAATGTTTTCAGAAATCCAAGCGCTTTCGCCTATACTCTGCCTATCATTTTCCTGTGGTATTCGCTTATTTAATGAAATCACGTGCATCTACTGTGATTCTATTACTAAGCATTTTATAAAGAGTATAACACGTTGTCTTACGGTTATGAATCGGAGCATTCGAGAGGAAGTGAGCAGTGATGATTAATGACTGTTCCTAGGCAGGTAGTAACAAACCGAGTCATCATTCCAAAGCACAAAGGCGAAAGAGAAAGGTTTATGATAAACTCGTGATAAACACTTTGCAAACCGCCTATCAAGAACTCGACAGTGAGAAAAAGAAAATGGTGAAGTAAGAATTGGTGATGGTTAAAAAATGAATAGTGAGAGTGGTGACGAAGTTGGTGAAGTACCGTAATCTTAATCGACATGTCTGACGAACATGGACGTTGTCAACAAGCCTTATGAAATGGGAGAGGCTATGACGTCACCGCCCAAACACTCAAAAGCAGTGGTTTCCAAATTTGTGGCCCATATAGCAGAATGCAGGGGGCCATAATTTGAGGATATGTAGGTATAAAACCAAAGAAGTTTAGTGGGTGGGCAGCCAGTGGAGGCAACTTACAGGTGGGCCACTTACAAAGATCCTGTATGAAAAGTGGGTGACGACCAGAGAGATTGGGAACAACTCTCTAAAGGAGAAGAAATGAGAGGAGGGAGGAGGAGTGTCGTGCAGAGGATCTTGGGTACGGTTGTCCTAAGGATGTGAAAAGTGACCCATCCCTCGGTAGCTACTGACAGGACTTTGCACAACTCTCTCAAGTACTTCGTTTCTTTCAAGTCAAAGTTCGGTCTTGTTTATTTAGTTTCGGATTCAGATGAAGCAGCTAAGCAAATAAACGCGTCCCTTAATTGGATGAACCTACAACGTTCACGGCTCACATTACCTTAGTTCTACACACATAAACACACACACACACGCGCGCACGCATGCACATATCAGTTGCACACGACTAGGTTGAAGTTAATCCTTGAGTTTGTGGATGGTTGAGTGTATTAATTCTACACTTACCATCCATATAAGCAATGGTTTAGACATTTAGCTTTCATTGAAAGAGTTGGATACAAATAAATTTGCAGAAAGAGATTGGTTTAAATTTTGTGATGTGTTTTCACATATAATCGTTTTGCTCTTGTCTAAGCTGTAATAAGTTTTGTATTCTCTCGGAAGTTAGAGTATTACTGAATTAAAAAGTTTGTCTATCGCGACATGATGTTAATTAGACACCTAATATTGATTTTTTTTACTCCTCGCAGAGTAAACTTATTAACAGAAAATTCGTAAAAACAAATATTATGAGTAATCTAAGGTTTCATAAGAAGTAATTTTCGTAATATTGCCAATAACGAAGATACCAGAGAAAGACAATAGAAGTAGACACAAAGCCAATATCTGAAAACTATGAGAGTACGGGAACTGACTTTAAAAAGAAAATTTAAACACTTAGCCAGACAGCTAATTAGTTAAGAACACTGAACGCTAACACTAAAGTTGGGCTATGTATCTAAATTGGATGATGGGAACTGGCTAAAAATAAATGCACATACCTCTGAATACCTGTTATCTGAAGGGATTTTAATTTACCTATTTTCAACTGGTAGGTCTAACACTTTAGCGAGGGTTTTGTCGTAATTAGGAGGACAAATTTGTGACGAAAGATTCTCCCTTATTTACCAGGAAATCCAGTCACTTTCTTGGCAAAAGGAGGTACGAGACGCACCACTTGGCAATTTATGATGATGGAATTGCCAACAAGCTACGATAAGCTAGAGTGCTTTTACTGGTAGTAAATATGTTTGTTCGTAATGTGAAAAAGAAATATCATGTTTATAATTAAATGGAGACATTCGGTCATCACCAGTAGAACCAAAAAACGACATTTATTTTCCAGAAGGAACTAAATGTATATCACACAATAGCTGAGGTAAAAAAAATATATATGATTAACATTGAAAGTACACAGTCTCTTAAGCATATATTTTAAAGTCTGAGTTGGCCCACACTTCTTTCCCTCTGCAAATGAATTACAAGAAAAGGCTTCAGGATCGAATCAACTTTTAGCGCTTTTATTACTTATGAATAATTTTTTAGACTTTCTTTTTTCCGCATCAGTGATTTTACGTCTGGGACACCTAGTACACATATTATGACTTGTATGGCAAACTGCAATCATTATTGAAGGATCTTTATAAAGTAAACCCGGCTCCGACTGCATTGTTTTATGCCTGCTATTTTCAAGCTGTCCACTTTGTTTTCTTTTCACTCTGAAACTTTACCTTGCTCTTATTGTCACTTCTCACCTGTGATGAAATTATTCGGTCTAGCTTTATGAGTCTGCAAGTGAAAGTCAGTTCTCTCGTTAAAGTATTCTGTAACGATTTCGTTGAGAGCGAGAAACAGAGCAAGGGAAAGGATGCACTATGAAGGTTTAAACTAACGAACATAGATTAAGCGAAACAAGCCTTAATCAGCTTAACGTTTCATGAAAAGTAAGTCAACCAGTCCATATTCACTAGAAGACTTATTCATAACGGGCATCGAATCAGATAACATGACTTAATCCAGAATTCTGTAGATAGTGAAGTATTGATGTCTGGGAGCTAGCTTGGTGTGGATGCCAAATTGACACAGCATTCATATGTATGCATACATTCTAAGCATGCATGTAACCCACTCAAAATTATTCTTTTGGTCACCAAGGTAGGGAAATGAAATCTTATATGTTATCAATAAAATTCAAAGACAATGTTTACTTATGAAAATGAAATTTGTCGTGTCAACGAAATAGTATTCTAATGATGAAGTGATTTAGGAACGCGAATTAAAAATCAGTAGTTAACAATATCCAAGAAGTTTTTTTTTTTTTTTTTTTTTTTGCCAACTGGAAGTGAAGCATACTCAGCTACACAGACACACACACACACACACACACACCTCTCTCTCTCCTCTCTCTCTCTCTCTCTCTCTCTCTCTCTCTCTCTCTCTCTCTCTCTCTATATATATATATATATATATATATATATATATATATATATATATTATATATATATATATATATATATATATATATATATATATATATATATATATATACTATATATATATATATATATATATATATATATATATATATATATATATATATATATAATATATATATATATATATATATCACTATATATATATATATATATATATATATATATATATATATATATATATATATATCAATAAGGAATTTGAGGAAGATATCACATGGCATTTACATGGTTTATAGCTAACGTTTCAAGGCCTAGCCTCATTATCAAAGCAGTCAAAAAATATATACAAATACATTAACACATCATAAAAGACTCGGACTTGAAATAATATAGCTAAAAACAAATACAAAAACATTCAATTTAAAAATGCCAGGAGAAAGGTATTACCATCCAAGTGGAAGGAAATAATACGAATGACGACAAGGAGAAATGTTAGAAGTCCAGGGGAAACTTATGCTAATAAAAGAGGGACGGAGGCAGTTTGATTGTTTACTTCGGAACTGCCTGCTTTACACAAAGTGACTCGATTGCAGTTGCCGAGGTTGACGAGCCTCGACAAAATTTTTTAATTGATTGTGTTCAATATTTATCTAGCATTTTTGCATGCTGTCGTATACTGGAAAACTGGATTCAGAGCTTTTGAAGAATAGCGGTCCCATACGAACCTGGGACCTTTATTCTTCAAAAGAATAAAACTGGGGTCCGTATTGTTAAAAAGGTATTTAGTGGAGAACAACCGCCAAGGAAAACAAGCAACAACATGATTGGTTGTCAGTGGTGAAGAAACCTAAAGATAAGCAAACTGCTTGTTTGATTGTCAGTACCAATGTTATATTCATAGGGGAGCGACTACATATCCGCGGACGATCGATTTATGTGTGCTTTCAGTAAGGCCGTGGCGGAACGGCGCTTCGCGCCTTATCCGCATATTTAAAGATTCTTGGTAAGCACGGCACGTTCTGGCAAGAGGTAATGTTGCGCTGGGCGCACTAGCCACAGGGGTTACAGTAAGGCCGTGACGGAACTACGGGAGCTCCGACCGCCGTGTCCGTGGATCTGTATTCTTCAAAAGGCCCAAACTGGGACCCCTATTCTTCATAAGGCCCATGGGACCCCTATTCTTCAAAAGGGTTGTATGAGACCGCTATTCTTCAAAAGCTCCCTGGATTCGACAGCTGGGCCCCAGTGCGATGACTAACACCTCTGTGACAATCGATGCAGACTTCTGAAACCTACGAGAGGCACCGACATATCTCCCTTGACTACAACGGGGACAAGAAAATAAATACACTGTATTCGATGTCATCAGAGGGCTTCATTTATCCTTATACTTAAAAGGGACCTATGGTAAGAGGATTAGATTTCTATTTCTGCATTAATATTTTCACAATTTAATCAGTTAGTGCGCATAGATACATGTTAATTTGATTGATCATTATAATTTGCAAATAGTAAATTGTGCAACTTCTATTCTATATTCTACCAGCAAAAAAAAAAGTGATATCTGTTATGTCACTATTGAGAGAGAGAGAGAGAGAGAGAGAGAGAGAGAGAGAGAGAGAATCATACGAAAAAAGGTGCAAGAAAAAAGGAAAAGTGTAAGGAAGTAAGGGATAAAAGAATATATATGTATATATATATATATATATATATATATATATATATATATATATATACATATATATATATATATATATATATATATATATATATATATATATATATATATATATATATATATATATATATATATATATATATCAATAAGGAATTTGAGGAAGATATCACATGGCATTTACATGGTTTATAGCTAACGTTTCAAGGCCTAGCCTCATTATCAAAGCAGTCAAAAATATATACAAATACATTAAAACATCATAAAAGACTCGGACTTGAAAATAATATGCTAAAAACAAATACAAAACATTCAATTTAAAATGCCAGGAGAAAGGTATTACCATCCAAGTGGAAAGAAATAATACGAATGACGACAAGGAGAAATGTTAGAAGTCCAGGGGAAACTTATGCTAATAAAAGAGGGACGGAGGCAGTTTGATTGTTTAACTTCGGAACTGCCTGCTTTACACAAAGTGACTCGGATTGCCAGTTGCCGAGGTTGACGAGCCCTCGACAAAATTTTTAATTGATTGTGTTCAATATTTATCTAGCATTTTTTGCATGCTGTCGTATACTGGAAAACTGGATTCAGAGCTTTTGAAGAATAGCGGTCCCATACGAACCTGGGACCTTTATTCTTCAAAAGAATAAAACTGGGTCCGTATTGTTAAAAAGGTATTTTAGTGGAGAACAACCGCCAAGGAAAACAAGCAACAACATGATTGGTTGTCAGTGGTGAAGAAACCTAAAGATAAGCAAACTGCTTGTTTGATTGTCAGTACCATGTTATATTCATAGGGGAGTGACTACATATCCGCGGACGATCGATTTATGTGTGCTTTCAGTAAGGCCGTGGCGGAACGGCGCTTCGCGCCTTATCCGCATATTTAAAGATTCTTGGTAAGCACGGCACGTTCTGGCAAGAGGTAATGTTGCGCTGGGCGCACTAGCCACAGGGGTTTACAGTAACGGCCGTGACGGAACTACGGGAGCGTCCGACCAAGCCCGTGTCCGTGGATCTGTATTCTTCAAAAGGCCCAAACTGGGACCCCTAGTTTCTTCATAAGGTCCATGGGACCCCCTATTCTTCAAAGGGAAAAGTATGAGACCGCTATTCTTCAAAAGCTCCCTGGATTCGACAGCTGGGCCCCAGTGCGATGACTAACACCTCTTGTGACAATCGATGCAGACTTTCTGAAACCTACGAGAGGCACCGACATATCTCCCTTGACTACAACGGGGACAAGAAAATAAATACACTGTATTCGATGTCATCAGAGGGCTTCATTTATCCTTATACTTAAAAAGGGAACCTATGGTAAGAGGATTAGATATCTATTTCTGCATAATATTTTCACAATTTAATCAGTTAGTGCGCATAGATACATGTTAATTTGATTTGATCATTATAATTTGCAAATAGTAAATTGTGCAACTTCTATTCTATATTCTACCAGCAAAAAAAAGTGATATCTGTTATGTCACTATTGAGAGAGAGAGAGAGAGAGAGAGAGAGAGAGAGAGAATCATACGAAAAAAGGTGCAAGAAAAAAGGAAAAGTGTAAGGAAGTAAGGGATAAAAGAATTTATACAAAAGAAAAAAGGAGCCAGCCTAAATTACTAAGACGGAAAGACCTTCAAAAAAGCCGACTAGAAATTCTGGAGGGTTGGAATAATGAGAAAAATCCTCTTAAACCAGAGTCAACCCACTAAACATTTCTCTTCCTCCGAAGTGGCCACTGGAACCACAAAAACATTAATGGATTGAGTCGGACTAACCTCCGAAAAATTGTCCCGCATAAGTGACAAGTAATGGAAGCCATGGAAATTTTTTTTAAATGGTTCTAAATGCCAGGAAAGGACACTTCATGCGCCGTAGGAATTTATCAAGAAAGCCAGTGGAAGAGAGCGATGGTCAAGTAATGGATCACCACAGTGGTGAATTTTGTTGTTCAATCGTTCATGAACGAAGACGTAACAGTTCAGAGTTTTTCATGCAACGTTAAAAAAGTATATATATTATATATATATATATATATATATATATATATATATATATATATATATATGTATATATATATATATATATATATATATATATATATATATATATGATATATATATATATATATATATATATATATATATATATATATATATATATATATATATATATATATATATATATATAAGTAAGTAAAAAAATACGCTGAAGAATCGAGTGTTCAACACAGAGAATAATTTTGTATGAACCTCTCAGACTCTACCCATGAAAACTTTCAGCCACGGCCCCCGGTGGTGGCCTGTGTTGTTAGAACCGTGCGATCGTGACTAAAAACCACTGAGACAAGACTGCTGCAGTTTGGTGTGTTTGATGATTTGAGGGTGGATGCTCAACGTACCAATTTGCAGCCGTCTAGCCTCAGTAGTTTTTAAGATCTGAGTGCGGACAGAAAAAGAGTGGACGAACAGACAATAGCCATCACAATAGTTTTCTTTTTCAGTAAAATAAAAGCAAGAAAAACGAGGATGTCATTTGAAGACGAAATAAAGGAAACTTGAAACCGCGGAATAACTTCTCTCGGATGAGACATCGATTTCCTGCGAAAATGGATAGGAATAATTTCTGCTAAGTATGAAAGACAACAATAATTCTCAGATGAAAACGACAACACAGATGGCGAAGCAGAAAAAAATCCTGCAGAAAAAGTTTGAAGTACAAATGATTCTGCCGTAATTCTCGTGTCTTTCCAGATACCATATATCTTACTCCTTTTTCCACTTGTGTTTCTTTCTTTGGCGTTTATTTCCAAACTGATAACAGCGGAGGGGCAGGGAGGGACGACGTTGGGATCGTTTTTTGGGAATTGACTGAATTATAAACCTGGAAGTGAGTTGATTTTTGTGTATCGCCAACAGAATGAAAGGAGGTTAGAAGTCATGCTGTGTTTCGGAAAACACATGAAAGGATGGTGCTATATCTCACGTTTAAACCTAGTCTTAGTCATGTCTTCAAACTTACCATAGCATTGATGTAAAAAAAAGTCATTAATTAACAAACACGTATATAGTGTGAAGAGTAATGCCGTCCAAATTACTTCGAAACATCTCAAGTTTGTAGGAATAAATGAAAAATTCTCTGTCGTCTAAATCCCAAATTATTTCTGTAATTGTTTTTACGAATCTTCCATTCAGTTCACCAAAGTAAAAATGGAAATGTACTCTAAAATTATGCATATTTTAAGTTTAAAATAAAATGCTAAAAAAAAAAAAAAAAAAAAAATCACCCTATTTACCTAAAACAGGTAAACAATATTTTACCCGATACCATTATGTATTGACGTTTGTCTTCTTTATTCATAATAGGTATGTTAAACCCCAGTGAAATACATTATCTCCTGATGGACGATATTGCTTGCTCTAATATCCAGGATGTGAAATCACCGGAAAATCTGATAACGCCCAGATACAGCCATTAGTTAACGAGGCATTCCACGGATACTGCCCTGGATTCGCGCAATATGGATTATACGCCTTCATTTTAATACTCAAGTTCCCTTCCATCGGATAATCTGCATATCTGAATATTTTATGTTTGTTTGATTGTTAGTAGAACACGTACATAAATTCTATATCGTTTGTTGCGACTAAAATGTTGCCCTCTGTTCTTAGAAGAGCGATTTCAGGGCTGTTGCTGACTTCCATTATTTGTTAATAACAACATTTCAGTTGCCCTCCTCTGCAACGTTTTTCAAGATGTTTCTTAGAAACGAACCTAAAAAAAAGGGGGAAGGTATAACATCAATGTAATGAAGATCATATATGGACTGAACACATGAGATAAATGTAATCAAGATCAAATATCGGACTGAACAATCTTATAAAAAAAATCCCATAGCCAAATTTAATATATGCCATATTCCTGTCCTTATATGTTAATTTTTGGAATTATACCATTAGTTACAAAATTCACTCAGGAAAAAATAATGCTCTTTGTGCCTTGCACACTATACGTTTAAATCCAGAAGTATATTCGTCATACATTATTCTTGACAAGGAGACCAGGAAGTGGGTTCTTTTGAGTAGATCGTGAGCAAAAAAAAAAAAAAAAAAAAAAAAAAAAAAAAACAAAAAAAAAAAAAAAAAAAAAAAAAAAAAAAAAAAAAACGATAAAGTCTGCAGAACATGATAAACACAAGACCGGAGAAACAATTCCATTACTTGCTGGAAGAGAAAATGTAACAGAATCAAACGATCAGGATGCCGTTATATTCTGCAGAATGAAAACGAGATTTGTTCTTAAGACCATTTACTTTTTTACCGTCTCTGGCAAAAATTAAGCATTACATAACTATACGTTGAAATTCTCAGTATTCAAAAACTTTTCACTAAGAAATATATGCATAAAACTAAGATGTTTTCTTAAGAAAAGGATTATGGCTTTGATAATTGTAATCTTCAGATAGCAAAAATGAAAATAAGGTTTGTTAATTTTTTCTTCGAACGAAATAATGTCTTAAAAATGGTCTGTCAAGGAGAGGGTGTTAATAAAAAAAATTGAATAATTTTAAAAGTCTACCTAATGCACGCTATGACATACTTCTACGGTATACAAACAGATACACACACATATATCTATATATATATATATATATATATATATATATATATATATATATATATATATATGTCTCTCTCCCTCTCTCTCTCTCTCTCTCTCTCTCTCTCTCTATATATATATATATATATATATATATATATATATATATATATAGAGAGAGAGAGAGAGAGAGAGAGAGAGAGAGAGATCAATAATGTGGGCTTACAGACTCCCCTCACAAGCCGAAACACATCTATCTAGGCAAACAGAAATGTGATATTCCCCAGAATACCATATTACTCAGTCCCCATTCAAACGCAGGATAAACTTTTTCGTTTAACTTCCCCCCTAAAAGGATTACTCCTCCTCCTCCTCCTCCTCCTCTGGAAGCACTACGAAACCTTTCCTCTTCGAACTTTCCCTTTTCACCACAAATGGACTTTGGGACCTGCTATTTGTCATGGCGGACAAGTTGGAATCTTCACCCTTGCATGTTTTTTTTGTTTTTTTTTTTTCAGAAAGTTTATCCTTTATTGTCGCCTTTTTATTTAGTCTGCTTTCACTTGAATTCCTTCTCGTTCAAATATAATTTTAAAGGTTGATCAAGTCTGAAAGTAATACTGTGTTCATATCCTAAATCGTTTGTTCTTCCGTCCATCGAAATTGTCGTTGTTTAAAATTACATCTCTCTCTCTCTCTCTCTCTCTCTCTCTCTCAAACACACACACACATAACTCACAAACAAACTTAAAAAAAAAAAAGTATGAAAATAGGAATTCGTACAAAATAGCCGCATGACAATGCAAACCCCTTACTACAAAAACGCTAGAGAAATATAGGCAGTAACCATCAACGCCAAAAAAATGCACGTGCTCTGTTAACAAATAGTAGGCATAAGAGCAAAGTAAACCTATATAAACCTTTATTCTCGTTTCACTGTCATAATCAAGATAACTGTTACATTGAACTAACCTATTTCCACATGGCACTAAACTAATTTCCTAGTTATAAAACGATTTGTCATCACACTTTAACAGTGAAATCATCGTTGAACAGACATAATGTAGTTAAAACATCACAACTAAATAATGATTGCTGTAGTAATTTTTTTTTTATTTTTTGATACACATTATTTTTAAAGACAAGGTGTCCAGCCCTCAACAGTCACTAAAACATATGATGAACAAAATTAATAACGCGAGTTGCCACATACCTTTATGTGGTTGTTTATAGCTGGACACGTTATCTTGAAAATTATAATATTAGTTGAGTATAAATAAAAAACATTAAGACTTATTCGCAGGATGTGATTCCTCGGGTTCTCATTATGTTCAAGATCAGTCAATCCACCCATTCTATATATCTCTGGTAATTATTGCAACCAACATTACTTCGCAACAGATTTCCCAAATATGCATCTACTAATTAAAACGTTTGGAATTTGCAACGCCATTCATCTAGTTTCAGGAACATAATTAGTTTCAATGTGACGGCATTCAGGTGGGGGAAACTGTCAATTCACAAAAGCTAAACTACTCTTGGGATCTCTCTCGTTTCATTTACAAAACCGCTAACAAGATCACAAGAAGAGAATGGGAGGCGAAAATGTAACCTGTTGATACTGTATTGAAATGACAATGCCATCTTGAACAGCGAACGTGTACTTTGGCACGGGGATATACTATATCTATATATAATATAAATGTGTGTAAGTATGTATTTATGTATTTGTGCATGTGTGTGTGTTCCAGCATACTCTGAAATGCATCGGTATACATATGACTTACCATCAGGAAAATGTTACTGTGCAGGAAAGACATCACTGCATCAAAGGAGTGGGGTGTGGGAAGGGGGGTGACAGATAACAGTCTGTAATTCACAGATTTTAGTCACTAAGATGAATAGTGACTCGCCCAATAACCTTTAAGTCTGAGTTCACACCATATGGACGGGGGTGGAGGGGTTTTTTAAATGTGAAAATAGCCAAAAAACAACATATATTAGTGACTAATCCATAGTTTTGCCAAAGTCGCTGGATACACAGGGACACTCCCTATGCCTTATAAGTCCAAGTTCAGCCCTGATAGGAATGGGAGAGGTGTGAAATATAAATTCAAAAAATGC
>NC_087210.1:22550211-22577681 GCF_015104395.2 Macrobrachium nipponense
GACTCCAAGCGCGTCTTCCTGTCGTTTATCTCTTCTTCCCCTCATCGTCGATCACTTGATTCAGGGACTTTCCGCTCTCTCTTTTTTGTTTTTGTTTTTATCATTCGCTTCCTTCCTCTAAGTAATTATTTTTATCTTAGTTTTACGTGTATATATATATATATATATATATATATATATATATATATATATATATATATATATATATATGTGTGTGTGTGTGTGTGAGTGTGTATGTGTGTGTTGAAATGCACGGGGTGGTGGGGGGGACGGGTTATAAAGGGGCATTTGTGACATCTTTTAAATCCAAAACTACGACAGCGTGTATCCAGATCTCTTATATCCAGTGCCAGAAACACTTAGGCTTCATTAAAGGCATCTGTCCCATCTGTGATCTTCTTCATAATCAAATGGTTCTCCAACCCTTCAATATAAATTATAACTGGTTGCCTAAAGACCCCTATTCACCAATCCTGCAAAAGGCTGAATTGGCGAAACGTATGAAGTTGCAATAATAATTAGTTATATTCTCGTTGTCCCCCATTTCGCCTGATCCATCTTTCCTGTCTCTGCTCAAACTAAAAATAGTCACGCGCACACACACACACATATATATATACATATATATATAATATATATATATATATATATATATATATATATATATATATATATATATATATATACACATACACACACACACACACACACACACGCTAGCTGACCAACCCAGTGCTGCCTGCGAAAACTCTGAGTGACAACCAATAACCTCTTTTTTTCTTTTAACCCTCTCTCACTCACTCACTCTTACCCCCGTCCATATCTGGGATTAACTTAGACTTAAAGGTTATTGGGAGTGTCACTATTCATCTTAGTGACCATGAAATCTGTGAATTACAGACTGTTATCTGTCACCCCCTTCACACACATGCACAAATACATACATACATACTTACATACATTTATATTATATGTAGATATAGTATATCCCCGTGCTAAAGTACACGTTCACTGTTCAAACATTGTCATTTTAATACAGTATCAACAGGTTACATTTTCGCCTCTCATTCTCTTCTTGTGATCTTGTTAGCGGTTTTGTAAATTAAACGAGAGAGATCCCAAGAGTAGTTTAGCTTTTGTGAATTGACATTTTCCCCCACCTGAATGCCGTCACTAATTATATTCCTGAAACTAGATGAATGGCGTTGCAAATTCCAACATTTTAATTAGTAGATACATATTTGGGAAATCTGTTGAGAAGTTAATGTTGGTTGCAGTAATTACCAGAGATATATAGAATGGGTGGATTGTCTGAGAACCCGAGGAATCACATCCTACGAATGTCTTATTTTTTTTAATTATACTCAACTAATATTATTAATTTTCAAGATAACGTGTCCACCATGAACAACCACATAAAGGTATGTGGCAACTAGCATTATTAATTTGTTCCTACATATGTTTTAGTGATTGTTGAGGCTGGACACCTTGTCTTTAAAAAATAAGTGTGTATCAAAAAATAAAAAATGACTACAGCACTCATTATTTATTGTGATAGTTTTAACTACATTATGTCTATTCAACGAGGATTTCACTATGTTAAAGTGTGATGACAAATCTTTTTATAACTAGGAAATTAGTTTAGTGCCATATTTTTTTTTACGTTGATGGTTACTGCTTATATTTCACTAGCGTTTTTCTAGTAAGGGGTTTGCACTATCATACGGTTATTTTACGAATTCATATTTTCATACTTCTCTCTCTCTCTTCTCTCCTCTCTCTCTCATCTCTCTCTCTCGTCTCTCTCTTCTTCTCTCTTCTCTCTCTCTTCGCCTCTCCTCTCTCTCTCTCTCTCTATATATATATATATATATATATATATAATATATATATATATATATATATATATTATATAATATATATATATATATTATGTATATTATAACGTATACACTTATGTGTGTGTGTAACTGTTTGTATACCGTAGATGTATAAGTCATAGCGTGCATTAGGTAGACTTTTAAAATTATTTTTCTTAGTGAAAAATTTTTGAATACTGAGAATTTCAACGTATAGTTTTGCAATGCTTAATTTTTGCCAGAGACAGAAAAAAGTACATGGTCTTGAGAACAAATCTCGTTTTCATTCTGCAGAATTTAACGGCATCTTGATCGTTTGATTCTGTTACATTTTCTCTTCCAGCAAGTAATGGAATTGTTTCTCAGGTCTTGTGTTTCCCATGTTCTACAGACTTTATCGGTTTTTTTTTTTTTTTTTTTTTTTTTTTTTTTTTTTTTTTTTTCACGATCTACTCAAAAGAACCCATTTCCTGGCCTCCTTGTCTTTCACGAATAATGTATGGCGAATATACTTCGGGTTTTAAACGTATAGTGTACTAGGCACAAAGAACATTATTTTTTCCTGAGTGAATTTTGTAACTAGGCAAAGGTATAATTCCAAAAACTAACATATAAGGACAGGAATATGGCATATGTTATATTTGGCTAACGGATTATTTATAAGATTGTTCAGTCCGATATTTAATCTTGATTACATTTATCTCACGTGTTCAGTCCATATATGATCTTCATTACATTGATCTTACACCTTCCCTTTTTTTTTTTAGGTTCGTTTCTAAGAAACATCTTGTTAAACGTTGCAGAGGAGAGCAACTGAACTGTTGTTATTAACAGGTAATGGAAGTCAGCAACAGCCCTGAAATCGCCCTTCTAAGAACAGAGGGGAGCATTTTAGTCGGAACAAACGATATAGAATTTATGTACGTGTTATACTAACAATCAAACAAACATAAAATATTCAGATATGCACATTATCCGATGGAAGGGATATTTGAGTATTAAAATGAAGGCGTATAATCCATATTGCGCGAATCCAGGGCAGTATCCGTGGAATGCCTCGTTAACTAATGGCTGTATCTGGGCGTTATCAGATTTTCCGGTGATTTCACATTCTGGATATTAGAGCAAGCAATATCGTCCATCAGGAGATAATGTATTTCACTGGGGTTTAACATACCTATTATGAATGAAGAAAACAGACGTTACTACATAATGATATCTGGTAAAAATATTGTTTACCTGTTTTAGGTAAATAAGGTGACTTTTTTTTAAAATATGCAGAATTTTAGGGTACATTTCCATTTTACTTTGGTGAAACTGAATGGAAGATTCGTAAAAACAATCATCATTTTTAATTTGAGTGTTCAGACAAACGGATATTTCCTGATGGATATAACTGGTAGCGTTTACGCACCACCTCCTGTATACACAATCAAGGTTACACACACCTGGCAAAAAAAGTGATATTAAGTGAAATGATGGATTAGAGTGGCTTCAGACGCTTTTATTAAGCGGAAAGAACAGTGAACTATAATTGGGCGAATAGAAAGTACAATTTGCGGATGTTTGAAGAGAGGAGAAAGGGAAGACCCAGAAAGTGCCGGACGATCGGAATGAAGGAGGCGGTGGAGAGGGTGGGAGATAAGGAGGGTAACGGCGGATTTTGTTTGGGCGATGCAGACACGTTATGTAAGGGTATGGAGTCTCTATGGTATGGAAGAGTTCTGAAAGGGGGATTTGTCAACGATTCAGAAGTGACAGTTGTTTGTTTTTTCACTCAGCATTATTAAGAGTAAAGGGTTAAATATATATTTACACACACACACACACACAAGCAAAGCATTAAGCTACAAATGGCCTTTAATATCCATTTCTCTCTACCTCGGAATTAATATATTTTTATATACCATGTTAACAGAAGGGAATTCTTTTTTGTTACTAAGTACTTGTCTTCCGTGGTTCGATCCCACGAGACGACGTACTGCTTATCTAAAAAATTACCTTTCTGTTAACATATATGAAAATATATTAATTCCGAGATAGAGCGATTTTGATATTAAAGGACATTTGTAGCTTAATACTAATATATGGATGACGGTGATGTGATAAATTTAATTTATATATATATATATATATATATATATATATATATATATATATATATATATATATGTATATATATATATATATATATAATATGTATATATATATATGTATATATTATATATATATATATATTATGTATGTATGTATGTATATATATATATATATATATATATATATATATATATATATATATATATATATATATATATATATATATATATATATATATATATATATATATATATTCTGGTGTCGTTGATGAAACTTTATATAAATTTTTCCATAACATATTTTTGGGGACCACTATGAAAGAGGAAGGCGACCTGGCCTATTTTTCAACAACAGAACAGTGAGAGAATGAAAATGATAAAGATATAATTATGCAATTTTGATAGTCGTGGTAGCTTTGCATCTTGAGAAGAAAAGCGCGATTTCACTCTTTTCCAAAGATAGCCTGATGAGAAAATGTCTGTGATGATTTTCAGTGGAAGAAATAAAAAGTCATATGCTGGAGATTTCCCACCAAAATTAGAAATAATTTGAGATTTAGACGACAGAGAATTTTTCATTTTTTATTCCTACTGACTTGAGATGTTTCGAAGTTAATTTGCATGGCATTACTCTTCACACTATGTACGTGTTTGTTAATTAATGACTATTTTTTTACATCAATGCTTTGGTAAGTTCGAAGATATGACTAAGACTAGGTTTAAACGTGATATAGCATCATCCTTTCATGTGTTTCCGAAACACAGGATGACTTCTAACCTCCTTTCATTCTGTTGGCGATACACCAAATTCAACTTACTTCCAGGTTTATAATTCAGTTAATTCCCAAGAAACGATCCCAAGTCGTCCCTGCCCCTCCGCTGTTATCAGTTTGCAAGGAAACGCCAAAGAAAGAAACGCAAGTGGGAAAAAGGAGTAAGATGATATGGTATCTGGAAAGACACGAGAACTACGGCAGAATCATTTATACTCCAAACTATTTTTGCAGGATTTTTTTCTGCTTCGCCATCTGTGTTGTCGTTTTCATCTGAGAATTATTGTTGTCTTTCATACTTAGCAGAAATGATTCCTATCCATTTTCGCAGGAAATCTGTCTCACCCGAGAGAAATTATTCCACGGTTTCAAGAGTTTCCTTTATTTCGGCTTCAAATGACGCCCTCGTTTTTCTTGCTTTTATTAATCTGTAAAAGAAAACGATTGTGATGGGTATTTGTCTGTTCGTCCACACTTTTTCTGTCCGCCCTAAGATCTTAAAAACTGCTGAGGCTAGACGGCTGCAAATTGGTACGTTGAGCATCCACCCTCAAATCATCAAACACACCAAATTGCAGCCGTCTTGCCTTAGTAGTTTTTAGTCACGATCGCACGGTGCCAACAACACAGGCCACCACCGGGCCGTGGCTGAAAGTTTCATGGGTAGAGTCTGAGAGGTTCATACAAAATTATTCTCTGTGTAGAACACTCGATTCTTCAGCGTATTTTTTTCTTATATATATATATACATATATATATATATATATATATATATATATATATATACTTTTTTAACGTTGCATGAAAAACTTTGAACATGTTGCGTCTTCGTTCATGAACGATTGAACAACAAAATTCACCACTGTGGTGATCCATTTCTTGACCATCACTCTCTTCCACTGGCTTTCTTGATAAATTCCTACGGCGCATGAAGTGTCCTTTCCTGGCATTTAGAACCATTTAAAAAAAATTTCCATGGCTTCCATTACTGTCACTTATGCGGGACAATTTTTCGGAGGTTAGTCCGACTCAATCCATTAATGTTTTTGTGGTTCCAGTGGCCACTTCGGAGGAAGAGAAATGTTTAGTGGGTTGACTCTGGTTTAAGAGGATTTTCTCATTATTCCAACCCTCCAGAATTTCTAGTCGGCTTTTTTGAAGGTCTTTCCGTCTTAGTAATTTAGGCTGGCTCCTTTTTCTGTTGTATAAATTCTTTTATCCCTTACTTCCTTACACTTTTCCTTTTTTCTTGCATCTTTTTTCGTATGATTCTCTCTCTCTCTCCTCTCTCTCTCTCTCTCTCTCTCTCTCAATAGTGACATAACAGATATCACTTTTTTTTTGCTGGTAGAATATAGAATAGAAGTTGCACAATTTACTATATGCAAATTATAATGATCAAATCAAATTAACATGTATCTATGCGCACTAACTGATTAAATTGTGAAAATATTATGCAGAAATAGAAATCTAATCCTCTTACCATAGGTTCCCTTTTTAAGTATAAGGATAAATGAAGCCCTCTGATGACATCGAATACAGTGTATTTATTTTCTTGTCCCCGTTGTAGTCAAGGGAGATATGTCGGTGCCTCTCGTAGGTTTCAGAAAGTCTGCATCGATTGTCACAGAGGTGTTAGTCATCGCACTGGGGCCCAGCTGTCGAATCCAGGGAGCTTTTGAAGAATAGCAGTCTCATACAACCCTTTTGAAGAATAGGGGTCCCATGGGCCTTTTGAAGAATAGGGGTCCCAGTTTGGGCCTTTTGAAGAATACAGATCCACGGACACGGCGGTCGGAGCTCCCGTAGTTCCGTCACGGCCTTACTGTAACCCCTGTGGCTAGTGCGCCCAGCGCAACATTACCTCTTGCCAGAACGTGCCGTGCTTACCAAGAATCTTTAAATATGCGGATAAGGCGCGAAGCGCCGTTCCGCCACGGCCTCACTGAAAGCACACATAAATCGATCGTCCGCGGATATGTAGTCGCTCCCCTATGAATATAACATTGGTACTGACAATCAAACAAGCAGTTGTTTGCTTATCTTTAGGTTTGTTCACCACTGACAACCAATCATGTTGTTGCTTGTTTTCCTTGGCGGTTGTTCTCCACTAAATACCTTTTTAACAATAGGGACCCCAGTTTTATTCTTTTGAAGAATAAAGGTCCCAGGTTCGTATGGGACCGCTATTCTTCAAAAGCTCTGAATCCAGTTTTCCAGTATACGACAGCATGCAAAAAATGCTAGATAAATATTGAACACAATCAATTACAAATTTTGTCGAGGGCTCGTCAACCTCGGCAACTGGCAATCCGAGTCACTTTGTGTAAAGCAGGCAGTTCCGAAGTTAAACAACCAAACTGCCTCCGTCCCTCTTTTATTAGCATAAGTTTCCCCTGGACTTCTAACATTTCTCCTTGTCGTCATTCGTATTATTTCTTTCCACTTGGATGGTAATACCTTTCTCCTGGCATTTTAAATTGAATGTTTTGTATTTGTTTTTAGCATATTATTTTCAAGTCCGAGTCTTTTATGATGTTTTAATGTATTTGTATATATTTTTGACTGCTTTGATAATGAGGCTAGGCCTTGAAAACGTTAGCTATAAACCATGTAAATGCCATGTGATGTCTTCCTCAAATTCCTATTGAGATATATATATATATAATATATATATGTATATATAGTATATATATATATATATATATATATTATATATATATATATATATATATATATATATATATAGAGAGAGAGAGAGAAGAGAGAGAGAGAGAGAGAGAGAGAGAGGTGTGTGTGTGTGTGTCTGTGTAGCCGAGTATGCTTCACTTCCAGTTGGCAAAAAAAAAAAAAAAAAAAAAAAAAAAACTCTTGGATACTGTTAACTACTGATTTTTAATTCGCGTTCCTAAAGCACTTCATCATTAGAATACTATTTCGTTGACACGACAAATGTTCATAAGTAAACATTGTCTTTGAATTTTATTGATAACATATAAGATTTTCATTTCCCTACCTTGGTGACCAATGAATAATTTTGAGTGGGTTACATGCATGCTTAGAATGTATGCATACATATGAATGCTGTGTAATTGGCATCCACACCAAGCTAGCTCCCAGACATCAATAATTCACTATCTACAGAATTCTGGATTAAGTCATATGTTATCTGATTCGATGCCCGTTATGAATAAGTCTTCTAGTGAATATGGACTGGTTGACTTACTTGTCATGAAATGTTAAGCTGATTAAGGCTTGTTTCGCTTAATCTATGTTCGTTAGTTTAAGCCTTCATAGTGCATCCTTTCCCTTGCTCTGTTTCTCGCTCTCAACGAAATCGTTACAGAATACTTTAACGAGAGAACTGACTTTCACTTATAGACTCATAAAGCTAGACCGAATAATTTCATCACAGGTGAGAAGTGACAATAAGAGCAAGGTAAAGTTTCAGAGTAAAAAGAAAACAAAGTGGACAGCTTGAAAATAGCAGGCATAAAACAATGCAGTCGGAGCCGGGTTTACTTTATAAAGATCCTTCAATAATGATTGCAGTTTGCCATACAAGGCATAATATGTGTACTAGGTGTCCCAGACGTAAAATCACTGATGCGGAAAAAAGAAAGTCTAAAAAATTATTCATGAGTAATAAAAGCGCTAAAAGTTGATTCGATCCTGAAGCCTTTTCTTGTAATTCATTTGCAGAGGGAAAGAAGTTTGGGCCAACTCAGACTTTAAAATATATGCTTAAGAGACTGTGCACTTTCAATGTTACTCATATATATTTTTTTTTACCTCAGCTATTATGTGATATACATTTAGTTCCTTCTGGAAAATAAATGTCGTTTTTTGGTTCTACTGGTGATGACAGAATGTCTCCATTTAATTATAAACAAGATATTTCTTTTTCACATTACGAACAAACATATTTACTACCAGTAAAAGCACTCTAGCTTATCGTAGCTTGTTGGCAATTCCATCATCATAAATTGCCAAGTGGTGCGTCTCGTACCTCCTTTTGCCAAGAAAAGTGACTGGATTTCCAGGTAAATAAGGGAGAATCTTTCGTCACAAATTGTCCTCCTAATTACGACAAAACCCTCGCTAAAGTGAAAATAAGGTAATTAAAAATCTTCAAGATAACAGGTATTCAGAGGTATGTGCATTTATTTTCTGAAGTTCCCATCATCATAATTTAGATACATAGCCCAACTTTAGTGTTAGCGTTCAGTGTTCTTAACTAATTAGCTGTCTGGCTAGTGTTTAATTTTCTTTTTTAAAGTCAGTTCCCGTATTTTCTCATAGCTTTCAGATATTGGCTTTGTGTCTACTTCTATTGTCTTTCTCTGGTATCTTCGTTATTGGCAATATTACGAAAATTACTTCTTATGAAACCTTAGATTACTCATATTTGTTTTTACGAATTTTCTGTTAATAAGTTTACTCTGCGAGGAGTAAAAAAAAATCAATATTAGGTGTCTAATTAACATCATGTCGCGATAGACAAACTTTTTAATTCAGTAATACTCTAACTTCTGAGAGAATACAAAACTTATTACAGCTTAGACAAGAGCAAAACGATTATATGTGAAAACACAACACCAAACTTAAACCAATCTCTTTCTGCAAATTTATTTGTATCCAACTCTTTCAATGAAAGCTAAATGTCTAAACCATTGCTTATATGGATGGTAAGTGGAGAATTAATACACTCAACCAACCACAAACTCAAGGATTAACTTCAACCTAGTCGTGTGCAAGTGATATGTGCATGCGTGCGGGCGTGTGTGCGTGTGTTTGTGTGTGTAGAACTAAGGTAATGTGAGCCGTGAACGTTGTAGGTTCATTCAATTAAAAGGCGTTTATTTGCTTAGCTGCTTCATCTAAATCCGAAACTAAATAAACAAGACCGAACTTTGACTTAAAAGAAACGAAGTACTTGAGAGAGTTGTGCAAAGTCCTGTCAGTAGCTACCGAGGGATGGGTCACTTTTCACATCCTTAGCACAACCGTACCCAAGATCCTCTGCACGACACTCTTCCTCCCTCGTCATTTCTTCTCCCTTTAGAGCAGTTGTTCCCAATCTTTTTCTTGTCCTCACCCACTTTTCATACAGGATCTTTGTAAGTGGCCCACCTGTATGTTGCTTCCACTGGCTGCCTACCCACTAAAGTCCTTTGGTTTTATACATACATACCCTCAAATTATGGGCCCCTGCATTCTGCTATAAGGGCCCCCAGTTTGAGAACCACTGCACGGTTTGGGCGGTGACGTCATAGCCTCTCCCAGTTCATAAGGCTTGTTGACCACGTCACTCTTCGTCAGACGTGTCGATTAAGATTACGTTACTCTTCACCAACTTCGTCACCACTCCCACTATTCATCTTTTAACCATCACCAATTCTTACTTCACCATTTTCTTTTTCTCAATATCGAGTTCTTTGTGCTTTGGAATGATGACACGGTTTGTTACTACCTGCTTAGGAACAGTCATTAACCGTCACTGCTCACTTCCTCTCTCGAATGCTCCGATTCATAACTGGAAGACAACGTGTTGCACTTTTTATAATAGGCTTAGTAATAGTTTCCATAATATATATATATGCTTAAAAATCACAGTAGATGCACGTGAATTCATTAAATAAGCGAATACCACAGGAAAATGATAGGCAGAGTATAGACGAAAGCACTTGGATTTCTGCCATATATATATATATATATATATATATATATATATATATATATATATATATATATATATATATATATATATATATATATATCGTACGTCATCACGTTTGTAGTCATCTTCCAACTTCTTCAAAAAAGATTTTCAAAAAACAAAAATACTAAGACCCTCAGACGCTTCTCCCTAAGGTGATAGCGGCTAAGACCGGTTTTTATAAACAAATGCTTGTATTACTATAGTTTTTTCATCCTAAGAGGGGAGAGCGCTTAAAGGCTTGAGCTGTATTCTTTGGAAAATTTTAGGATAAAGTTACTATTTTATAGCCTCACGGTCATTTCTTATTCCTGGCTGCGCCCGCCATACTAGCATATTACTTGGTACTAAATCAGACGCACAGTGGTTTTTCTTTAACGGTGTGTCCATAAGTGTATACATTACGAGTTCATTGTCATAACGAGAGAACACCTAATATTAGCAAGGCATTGGCAACAGAGATAAGCTACAGAGAGGCGTAGCCTGAGGTTGGCTCATTTCATTTCAAGATCATATGCAAAAGGGGCGGACATTGTATGAATGCACATTTACTGTTAGTTACAGTGTTGATATCACGTGCGCCCTCTCTCTCTCTCTCTCTCTCTCTCTCTCTCTCTCTCTCTCTCTCTCTGATCTGTTTTCATTATTTACAAATCATATTGAATAAGTATGCACGTAGACAAAGCTGGATAATCGCTTTTATGTAGACACATGTGTATATTACGTATGATAGGAATGGGAATGGTGCAGGAATACTCGCAGAATTCACAGTCAGCGTTAATTGACCCCTGGTGCATCGGCAACATCTAAAACCATTAAATTCAAAACAGTATTTTCCATCAGTAATGATTTTTTTTAGCAAGGGTAAAACGAAGAGGTGGGGGTGGGGGGCGATTTGATAGAAGTCAGAGCAGACATTTTCATTTTCCTTTGTCCTTTGAAACCTGAGATTTCCCTTTGCACTTTAATACATTTTCCTGCTTTATTTTCCTCGTCGTGTTGTCAATCCGATCGCTAACGTGTCATGAGACTCCTGTAAAACACCGTCTTTTTACCACTCTCCCCTCCAGGTCTCTTGTATCAATCACTTTTCCAGCTCCGGTGCTGGATTTCTACCACTTGTTTTTGTATGTGTTTAATAGTCCCTTCAGTGTAAGTGTACAACTACTTGAAGTTCTATTATTTAGATATTAACGTCCAACTATAAAGATGGTTACGTCATTTTTCGTTATCTTTCGTCTTCTCTATCTCTTAAACAACAGTTCCTTTAGGTTTCCCAACCCTAGTGAAAGATTTTTTTAATACAAATCCTGAAAATTCTGTTCTCTAGAAACTCGATGATTTCCCATTTCAACTTCTTACACCGTCCTCCCCCTTTTCTTCCACATTTTCCTTATTTAACTCAAGAAAGACTTTCCGTGGAGAAAAACATTCGTTTTATGCTTAGTTTTTTTTCATGGTTATGAAAATGCCTTCTTTGTGTTCTATGTATTTCTAATTTCTTGCTCTTGTCTGTCTACCTGTAAGCCTGTCATTATCTGCAGAACCAGAATGAAATTAACTTGCGACAAAATCAACTGAGATTTCCCAGTCTTTTTCGATGAATGAACATTGAGTAGCAGTAAACAGAAAGAAGGGGTTTAACTAACACTTGTTATTATACTATTATGGGAACAATCAATCCAGTTTGATTATTCACTTTTGTGTGTGGGGATAGTAGTATTAATTTGGTCATTTCTAATTAAGTATTTATTTGGATATGTTGATTGTTAGTTCCTTATGCCTCAAAATGTAGAAATCGTGGCCCACACTTGAATTTTGTTGTTAAAACAATTTTGATGTACAGCAGATGTATTCAGAAAATATTTTATCGATTTACTAATAAGTAACAATAGAAAAAGTCTTACATATATATTTTATTCCATTTATAGTGTGTAAATTGCACTTCAGAAATTATGCTTCTCTTCGATGTTTCAAGTTGTTTTCTTTCCTTCCTTTCAAAAAGAAAAAAAAAAGAAAGCTAATAGTGGTGTTTTAAAACACTACTTGCATTACTAGTTTTTATTTCGGTTTCATGATACTTTGTTACCCTTTTAGACCAGATGTCCTCAGTAACCCTACCCTATCCCTTTCTCTTGACCCTCTTTTACCCCTGTCAAATGTCATGTCTCTCCTATTAATGGCGCTTGGGCCACTCTAACGTCGAGTTAAATGAGTGTTGTCCGTTCTTACAGGAATCCCGGAATCTTCCATAATGATCGTAACATGTTCAATTTCTGTTGGAATTCTCACCTAACTTTAGTTATCCCTGATTCCTGTAGTTGATCCACTTCCAGAATACCGAGGTATCCACAGAGTCCTGTTTTCCCCTGGATTCGTTTCTCTACTGGAATGTTATAGGTAAGTGCGCTAGACTGTACAGTACATCGTTACCCGATCTCTGAAGTCCTCCTTTATTTTCAACAAATCGGTATTGACACTTTCATGCAGGTGTAATCCTTTTAAAATTTAAGATTGACAACGTTGCTATTTATCATCCGTTATCTAAAAGCACTAAACTCAATCTTTCTTCTACTATAAGCTTTTTATCACTTTTACAGTCTGCCACTTTTCTCAGCCTTTCAATCCTCTTCAACCCAAATCTACTAAGGAATCTTGTCGTTTTAACAACTTTAACTTCCATTCATTAGCTAGCCCCGTTAATTACCTCTTATCTTTTAATGATTCATTGAACAGTTTCTTTTCATCCACTGCCTATATCAGAAGTTAGTACTTCACCTTCCTATGTTTCCTTTCACTTATAACTTACTTTTTCCAACTTTCACTCTCAGTTTTCTGCTCACATAAATACATTTAGACTTTTATAAGCAACATCATAATTATCATAGGCCAAGAACGGCCATTCATGACCCGTATTTTTTTTCTTTTTCATCCCAAGTAAAATTATGTTGTGGTGCAGTAATCTACCTTGTGGTGAAATAGTACAGTATTCGATTCTTGAACGTAACAAAGTCTGTTGACTTTAAGCAGTGAATTAGGTGCCTAGGTGCTAATGGAGTGCTGTAGCCAACAGCTAGGGTGGACAGAGAGAGAGAGAGAGAGAGAGAGAGAGAGAGAGAGAGAGAGAGAGAGAGAGAGAGAGAGAGAGAGTTGGCAATACCGACAAGATGTATACTAGAGTAAAAATAATCCAAGCGCAACGAAAAGACATTCCATAATTCAGGTCAGCCAGTTTAAATTGATGTTTACTTTGTTTACTTTGGTTTTATGTGCAGCCCTCCACAGGGATGATTCCCTCTTTGGCGGGCCCTTGTACGTTTTCTAAATATGTTGCTTCTTATATTATTTTATAATCGTCATTTAGTGAACTATAATGCTGTGTTAGGGGATGCAAAACCGTGCAACAAGTTACGTAAGATAGTAAATGAATGAGTTCACATTAAGTGTGATGCTGAAAAGATTTCCGAGGTAGAAACGTTCAAAAAAGCAATATATATTTTTTAATTTTCGTACAGCTTTCACCTAATAGGATATTCCATATAATATGGGTGTCGACATGGCCCTTTAAGTGTGACTTTAAGGAGGGAGAACCAGTCATAATATGATTGATGACTCGTATGAAAGAGGAAAAATGGATTTCATACAAAAATCTTATTTCTAAAGTCCCGAGCTATGATCATGATATCAGAAGGGCCTCACTCACTTGGGCACCTTCTAAGTGTGTAGGCAGCTCTCTGTTTCAAAATTAAAATCAGTTCATATTGTTTTGCCTGTTGGGTTCTAGCGTTATAGACTAAACTTGCAATATCGACAGGTCCCACTCCGTTAGGACTATAAGAGAAAGGACCAGCTGAACTAGGGAATTGGGTACTAACAGGCCTCAAGGATGACCCGTGGCGACTGAAATGGATTGGTTTAATATTTAATATTTGTAAACGAAAGAAACGCCTGTCAGTTGTTATAACTGCTAACCTTTTCATGTTACTGACTGAACACCAGAGAAAACGATTGGTCAGAACGATGGGTGCAAGTGCGTCGTGAATATGAAATAAGATGGGTTTTCTGTAGCATACAGTTATAAAAAGATGCCTTAAATTTAAAAAAAATGGCAACTCTATCTCTAGGGTCTGTTTTAAGAAATATTTTTTCTTAACTATAGAGACATGAGATTTTGTTAGAATAAGAAGAAAAGAAATATTGATAGTTAAATGTTGTTATTTTTAATTAAAAAAATATCTTTTTAAAAATCTCTTACAACGAGGAAGCAGGGAGAATAGAGAAGAAAACAATGTTACTAAATACGCAAAGATAGAATATTACGATATCCAGTGAACATGTCTCTTTGGAATGTACCCGTAAAGTTATTAGCAAACACCAATAAAATTCAGTAGGGAAATAGTTGTATACAGTAATAAATAAAATTGTTAAAGAATAAAAGATTCAACGATAGGGTTAAGAAACTGAAATGTTTTGATGATTATGATAACGTTTGGAAATTAGTAGATATATAAAGTATAACCAATATGCCTATCTTACTCTCATAATATGAACAGTGAATGAGAATTATAAAACAAGTGTCGATTAGGAAACAATGAGATAGCACTAGAAGTTTCACAAGCTGTGTTTAGTGGAATCTATTCTTTTATTTGAATTAAAAGTCATTAAAAAGTCAACATGACAAGAGAGGAGACAAGAAAGGGAGCAGTACAATGATAACTGTATCCAAAAACTTGTTCTCCCTTCTATCATAATGAGATGGATTTCTTCAATTCAACAAATCAGTACGTCACACGTTTTTCCTAAAGAAAACGAAATTCTATCCATCAAACAAAGGCACTGTAGTGTTTGATGAGTTTCACGAAATACGTCTTTCCACTATCTGTCGACACCTGGACGTTTGCGACAGGTGTGAGTGAGGGGCCGTCTCGCCGGGGGCAGACCCCACTGTTCCTAACTTTATTAGATAGATAGAGAAAGAGAGAGGGAGTCATTTATTAATGCGTCCTAGCAACGAAAGCCCTTCCAAATTTCATACCTAGCTGACTCTGACCGCGAAGCGATGAAAATAAGCCAATTGTCGCTTCCTCGGCTGTTGATTCCGTTCCCTTTATAGATTATTGTACACCACAAGTTGTTTTCAGATGTTATTGAAAGAAGTTTAATACAAATCCCAAAGCTGTAATTTTGTTTCTCTGATTTAGTTTTGTGTGAAAGAAAACTGAGATAGCGATTTATCTGTCCGTCTGCACATTTTCTGTTCGTCTTCAGTCTTAAAAACTACCAAGGCTAGAGGGCTGCAAATTGGTATGTTAATCATCCACCCTCCAATCATCAAACATACCAAATTGCAGCCCATTAGCCGCAGTAGTTTTTATTTCATTTATGGTTAGAGTGAGGCATGATCGTGCGTCTGGCACCGCTATGGGTGCCTTTAACACAGACCACAATCGGGCCGTGGCTGAGAGTTTCATACAGCATTATACGCTTTATAGATAACACGATTGCGCCGAAGAAACTTCAGCGCATTTTTTTTGCTTTTTTTTCACTTCCGCTATAGCTTTATTTTCTGCATGTGTAAGGGCTCGGACCTGCTGCAATCATTGTTTATAGGAAATTTAAAATTGAAAGCAAATTAGGATTATCATACATATTTTTTTCATTAGTTTTTTAAATATTATAAAACAGCAAAATTTATTAGAAATATCTTAGAAAATTAGGCTTAAAAGCTGAAAAGTGCAAAAACATTGATATCCACAAATAGATCTTTTAAAAGAAGGTCTGGGTATTGAAATGTTTATCTGCGGTGAACTATTATATTTTCATTCCTAAAAGGTTATAAAATAACTCTCTCTCTCTCTCTCTCTCTGCTTAGATAACCTATTCGAGGAAACTTCTAACGGGATGAAGTTATATCTAAAGGAAAACCGTCACATCACTTTCCCAGGGGAAGAGAGGGAAGAAAAAATGCCGAAGATGAAAAGTGTCCTCAAAAGTATAACAAACAAGAAATATTAATCTCACTTGAGGTTAAAATACATTCTATGCCTTAATAAACGTGTTGTATATATCTAGACTCTTCGAAAGACAAAATTATGACACAAGATAAACATAAAACAGTACCCTAGCCAAACATTGTGTAGAAAAAGGCTGGATATTTGTGAATATACTAGTAATTGGAACACAAACAGTCAGACAGAGAGACGGGCTGACGGAATACTTTCCTTATGATGTGTAATTTTGGACGCGTATTAAATTAAAATAGGACACGCTTAGAAGTATTTAATCTATGTTGTATCTGTTTTGCAAGGAAGAGCAATTAGGAATACCTTTCGTTAAACTGCGAAGTAGGGAAACGCCTCTAAAAGATGGACTTGTGTTAAAAAGAGATTTACCAGTTAACATCTGATGTTTCTTAAGACGTTGAAAAAACTGAATAAAAAGTTTATTATTCCTTCTCATCCTTAAAATAAAAAGTCCTGTTGTATGTTACAAGCTGTACTTTTATTTCAGTATAAATGTTTGCTTACATGCGTTCCTTATTAATTTCGTATTTTCCTCCGATTCCCGATTTTCACAATGTTTTGTTTATTTGTATAACTTTGCTGTTTCTTTCTTATTTAGGCGAGTTTACTTCCAAGTTGTCCTCTATCTTACATATTTAAGAGTTCTATAACTCCTAAGATTTTGGCTTGAGGATATTCTCTATATTATTTTACTTCGTGTTGTTTACTTCAGTTTTTGTTTGAAAGAAGCTACTCGGTAAAACCTGAAAATAAAAGTTTTGTTTTTTAAATCCTTATCCAAGTAACAAATATTTGATTGTCTAGGGTGCATATTTGAAGTCTTATTACATCATATCGATGGACAATTTTTAAGCAATTTTCCTATAAATGCCATTTAAAAAATTAAACTGTTTTAAATTTTTCAATATATATCGAAAGGCTTTCAGTAAATGATAAGCGATACATTTACATTCAATAGCATTAATCTCACGAAAGAATATCCTCGTTGGATGTTTAGTTGAAGACATAACGACTGAAAGCCCTCGTGAGTCAGAAACTGAGATATCGTCTTATGCCTTTCTTTTCGTCGGTAACTTTCATTTGCATGTTAAAGGATATCGCTCAGCTTATCCGCGAAAGTTCGAATTCCTTAGGACAACAAAGAAAATACCCCTCCATTAATTAACGAGAGAGAGAGAGAGAGAATTACTTGTTAATCTTGAAATTTGTAAGTTTCTTTTGCTTTCCCTCACTAAAGATTATCACTCTTTTTCTCTCAACCAAAACTCAAAACATATATTGCTACATCAAAAGCACTAGCGATTATGAAAAAAAATGTTTGGCCTAAAGCACACGTACTGAAGACAATAATTTACGTGGGACTGATGAATTTAGAGGTCAACTGAGAAACAGCATTGCAAAGAAAACATAAAACGGAGCCTTGCTACAAAGTGAGACTACCTCAGTCGACTCATTGGATAATTATTTTCTGTCTATGAAAGTATACCGGGCAATATACATTAAAATTTCAAGTTAATGCCAAAAAGTTTCCATTTCTGATATTTGTCAAGAGATCTGGCAAATATCCTTGAAAGAGTCAGGATAAGTCAACTGTATTTCTCTGTCTTTGTTGCATTCACATAAGCTCCCATCTAAATTATAGCACCCGAAGGTTTCCGGCATCTGGTAAAATGGACAATTCTAAGGAAACCTATTTCATTGCAGGGAGCAATGTCGGCTTCCCTTTACACGTCTCCAAAAATGTTCCACTTTTGAAGAATATACCCTTCTTTCTGAGTAATGCTCTTCGAACGATTAATTTTTCGGTATTCATTGTTTCTTTGAAATTAGTGTTTTATTTTACTCTTTTTCTGTCAGATATGAAGGGTACAACTTCTCTCGTTCCTCGTATCTCCTAACATCACTTTCTCTCTCTCTCTCTCTCTCTCTCTCTCTCTCTCTCTCTCTCTCTCTCTCTCTCTCTGCACAGAGACGATGCTTCATTCATTAGCATAATGCTCAGTTCTTGATTTGTCGAGACACATCCCCTACAATGGAATTCACTTAGACGCATTATCTTATTGTCTCTCCCTTGGATCCTTCCCACTTTTTTCATCATTGGCATATCGAACCCTCACACAAGTTGAGTGAGTTGTGCAAGCGAAATGTTTATCCTTGCACAGTGTATCCTCCTCCTCTCATGAGCAAGTCCTTCTTATTTCCCTGTTGCAATCTCCTCTATGCTGTTTATTCTTTTCTTCAATGATCTCTTCTACATATCTCCCTTCGAAATTTAGATTTTTACGAGTCTTCAATTCCTCTGCACTGTTGTCTGATTCCTGTCTTGCCGAGTCTCATTTTCGATTGTTCATATTTCTATTTCTAAATGCAGCCATATTCACATTTTTTAAATTTTCTTTCTTATAATCTAGTTTTTCTTATCCATACACTACTAATCTTAGTACGATATATATATATATATATATATATATATATATATATATAGATATATATATATATATAATATATATATATATATTATATACATTATGTGAAGGGGTTCGTACTTATACCCAAAATACAATGCTATATATCGAACGGGAGAGATAGATGTTAAAATCGACTTTGTTAGATAAAAGCATTGTTAGCGCCGACAAGAAGTTTTTGTTTCATTATTCACCTCCTTGACTTTATAATTTTATTACCGCCATATATGGTAAAAAAAAATTCATGTCAAGGAATATTTTAGTTATGAAAAGTTTTAATAAAGGTTATATGAATGAAGAATGACGCGGTTATTTTAGGATCTGAT
Source organism: Macrobrachium nipponense (assembly GCF_015104395.2). Lineage (NCBI taxonomy): Eukaryota > Metazoa > Arthropoda > Malacostraca > Decapoda > Palaemonidae > Macrobrachium > Macrobrachium nipponense. Next base: position 22,569,473 of record NC_087210.1, read on the forward strand.
GGGGAAATGCCATAAAATGGAGCTTAGTGTAAGCAGAAGAAAACCCTGCGATTCTGGTGTAAATTTTACGCTTCTCTACAACTATAAATGGAAATAAGATTTGTAATGGAAATAATTTGCTAAAAGGGGAGAGATTGATCCATTTCTGAAGGTAGTGACTAGATAATCTTCCCTTATAAAAGGAAATCTTTGAACTTTAAAAGAATTGCAACAAGCTGCTGATCTCATGCAGGAATTCAAGAGTAAAGATCCCTAGAGCCCTTTTCGTTTCCTCTATCTCTCGTGTCCTATTACACATTTGAATGGCAACCAGGAACCTGAAAACCATGAATTTTAATAATTATTTTATTGCACCTCCGAGTCGGGACGCCGAGCTGTAACCTGCTTCCTATTTTCTTATGATTCCAGCACCTACTTATCCTTGCTGTGGCCAACAGTGTGCTTTTCTGGGCAAGGATCGTTTGAGTGTTGTGCATTCAATCCTTTTCAGGTTTCCCCTAGATTCTTCCGGAATTACTCTCGGGGCTCCTATAATATAGGAAAATTTGAACTGCTTCCACTTCAGTTGCCATTTCCTCCTTTCGAATCTTTTTTTTTTTTTTTTTTTTTTTTTTTTTTTTTTTTTTTTTCAATTTTTATTCTAGTACACTGTGGTATGGCACCATCTATCAGATATACATTTTAAGAGAATTCCTAACTCTGGTAACGCGACCTACCTTCAATGTAGCCATCGCCTGCCATCACTGTAGCTAAAATCAATCATTACATCTTAGGCGAATTCAAACTCTTGAGATACAAAAATAGTCTTTATTTCCACAAAATAGCCAACATGTAAATGAAATAAAAGGAAGCTAATATCCAGAAATCATTAAAACACTAATTATTACTGTTCTGCATAATCGTATTGAATAAAACTATCCCAACTTATTCTCAGTATCATCAGTCTTTCTAAAAATAAATAACAATAGAGAATTCATTTTTTCGGTAGCGGCAACCGAATCCATCTTGAAAAAGAAACCACAATTATCAGACACTAAAATGCATAAATAAATGGAATGAATAAATGTCCTACAAATCTTTCTGAGTGTTTCTCTGCTGCACTTCCAGTCCCCTTAAGTTTTCCAGTCTTTCTTTGAGCATACGTTATTGATGGACCCCCGAAGCGCCTCTCCAGTTTGCGGTCACCACTAAAAAGTTCTTGTCTAATACCTCCATACGTTCCCATACTAGGGATTATATCTCATTCCTTTGCTCTAACGGACGTATGCGCTTACAGATACTGATGGACGTACGAATGCACGCACTTTTCTCTATTCTCGGTTCCGATGTATGTACGTACGTTTTCCGATTGCTCATGTACACGTTCTATTTAGCGAACTGACGTCACAACCATGTGATTCCGAACTAACCAAGCCATGTTATGTCTTTTTGTCTCGTTCTAAACATCCTGAGGGATTCCCTGTTTCGAACGTATCCCAAAACACCAAGACACTCGAGGCTGTACTGTTTTCGCATCCAACTGCCTGTCACATCATTTTGGTTTTAACATAAATCCACTTCTACATCTGACCAGTGCCTTTTATATGTACATTCTGAGAGTCTTCTTTAACAGGATGAGGTCTGATTTCGAGCGTTTATCACTTCATCAGTTCGCCATTAAATTTACAGCCACACGGTACCTTGATATATTTGTTTACCAACACTTTCTTTATATATTTTGGCTGTATCACATGTCTGTATATAATAGACCATATTCCTTGCACATCTCCCAGTGTAAGGATGGACCTGATGACTGTGTCATACCTTCTTTTCGTATTCATTTTATTCCCTTGTGATGTGAGTGAAATCTACATTTGGTGTGCTTTTAGGGAACACAAGTTATGTTGCTATTTAACTCTATGAAAAAAAAACATTTAATTTCTGTTAATTTCTAACTTGAATAAAACAGGATCCCTCGTGTTTAATTATAACCATATAGCAAAAAAAGATATGAAATAATAAAGTTAATGAAAATATTTCATGTGTAAAATACAAAGCATTCTAATTTCATATCTTTCGGCCTCCCTTAATGGCTTTTCCCAAAGCTAGGAAAAGGCAATAACTCTCTCAAGTTATATAAAACACAAAATAGCGAAGCGGTATATCCCAACAGAATTCAGACACATCCAGTCCTCATTTCGTCCCAAGACAGTAAGACAGTAAAGCTCTCTCTCTCTCTCTCTCTCTCTCTCTCTCTCTCTCTCTCTCTCTCTCTCTCTCTCTCTCTCTCTCTCTCTCTCTCTCTCTCTCTCTCTTTTACTACCAACCCTGCTATGCTCATGAGTCATTGTAAGTTCTTTCTGGAAACATTTTCTGTCTTGGGAGGAATTTTGCTCAAATCTTTAGGGTATTTCGCCTTTGTGTCGGGAACCTGATAACGAGAGGTATTTCAGGTTCTCTCTGTAAATCTGCCTGGTGTGTGCCATCAGAGCCGGTCACTATCGTTGTTGGATCTTCGAGCTGAGGAAACCTCTGAGGTTTATCATTTTTGGCGTCCTTTTTTTCATATATCAGTTTTCATCAAACTTATACAATAATATTGATACCGGCATTACTATCTTTATTCATATTGATATTGAAAAATAATTTGACAAACATTTACGTCCCAGTTGATAGAGGAAAAAGACCTTACGTGAAACGTAACTGATTTTCTTTTCTTCGTTGTGGTAAAGCTGAAAAATCTCGTAGAAATACCTGCAACGTCATATGTGTCCTCGGTGGTTTTTGTTCTTTTTAATAATAAAAAAACTATAGAGTAATGATTTGATTCTTAATAAGTATGGTGACCGACACGTTCATTCTGTGTATATTGCGAAGAATGATAACTGTACTCAATGCCACTTGGAACTTTCGGTATTCAGTTTTGTTAATGAAGCTCTGATTTGCTGATGGTGATTATTTGCGTAATAACGGTTTTGTGAGAGATGGCGAGTTCCTGAAATTTCAAAACGTATTTTCTTGGTTTATTTTATAATATTTATGTGATACATAAGTTGAAGGTTAAGTGATTTATATATAATTACACTCACACGAACTTCAATTTTTTTAATAAAAGTATGACCCGTAACTGTTATGGTAGGTTCTGATTGTTTGGACTGTGTACGGTTTTGAATCGTTTTGAATATTTTCAGATATATTTTCCTTCTCATTGAATTCATGGAAATAAATAGTTGCCGTAATATATTGTAGTATCCCATGTTTCATAGTTTGATTATGTTCTAAATACAACATGTAGTACTTCTTAATTCCTTTTATTTTTGTTTCTCCTCTCTTTACTCCACTTAACTGTCCCTGTCATTCTTTGCTGTTTCTGAAACTTCTATTTCCGTTATTACGATTTATTTCAGCGCAGACTCCTCTCCATGAAACATAGTCTGTTTTATGTTGTATATTTTCGTATTATTTAGTCACAGATTTATTTTATTACACAAATTTTAAACTTATACACGTAAAATGGTTCAAATGAATATCAATAAATTCAGAAAGTAATATACCGCTAATTCAAGTTTTCTCTTATAATATTTCAAAACTTATGTTATGCTGAACAGCGTTGCTATTACGTTAATAACACCATATTTGATGGATACTCGTACAGGTTTTTTCGGTAGTAATCATAGGCTAATGTCGCCTTCCCTGGGAATATTTTGCATTATCATTTTTCTCATTCTGCTTTCATATTATTGCTAATTTTTATTATTTTGGTCAAAAGTACATCGTTAACTCTGCGGAATTCCTTTGGTCACGGTTCATCGTTTTCTCCAATTAATGAACAAGAATCTGTTCGTACAAACAATGAAACCTATATTTGTATTAATTGCAGATAGGCGTCGTGAGTTCATATATTTACATTTATGGAGTGTTGATTTTCTGTGATTTTTCACAGTAGTTTTTCGGAGTGGTAATTGTTTAGGGCTATTGATGCGCAATGTCTATTCAATTTTTCCGTAAAAAAAATGTTTAATAACAGCGATCATCCAACTGGTGATTTGTTTTCTGTTATTGACTTTCGAATCAATTTCATATATGGCTTTACTTTTGTTCATATTTTGTTTCACATGATCACAGTTATAATACGTTTTGTTTGATTATTCAAAGCGGTTTTGTGATTGCGAAATTAGTCTAAAAACTGCTTCACCGATTCACATAGCCTTAATTATTTACTGATTAATTTTTGGTTTAATAATCTACTTCTGTCCAATATTTTTCAATTGAAATACGATTTATACAGTATAAGTAGGGAAATGATCGTATGCCACTTGAAGGGAATTTGTCAGGTAATTCCACTTCGATGAGAGATACTTAACTTGGGCATTACTTTTTTTTTCTTTTTATAAACTGGTCAGTTACCGCTGTATGAAAATTGCCAGACTCATATAACAGTCTAGCCCTTGGGGGGGTCGTGCCAACACCGTACTTCATGCGATGCACTGTATGCATTACTTGAGGTTCTTTGCAGAGTGCCTTCGGCCCCAAGCTGCAACCCCTTTCGGTCCTTTTACTATACCTCCTCACATATTTTCTCTTCCATCTTAATTTCCACCCTCTCCTAACAATTGTTTCGTATTGCAACTGCTAGGTTTTCCTCCTTTTACTTTCCTTTTCGGCGCTGAATGACCTTAAATATCCCAGTACTTGGCCTTTGGCCTAAATTCTATATTCAATTCAATATAACTGTCCAGAAGTAACCAGGCTATTTTAGCATGACTCTCAGCCCTTAAACTTTAGGTATTTGAGCTCAAATGCGAGTTTAAGTTGAAATTCGCTTTACATAAAACTCCATCTCCTTTACTTCTCAGTAATCGATTTGTGAAACCTTTAGGTCATTGGTGCCTTGATTAAAGACAACTAATGCATATGGTTCTGTCCTAATCCACCATGATTCAGGATTTTGATTTTGTGACCGGGTACCGTCCTGTCTTTTGTAATATTATTCGCATATTTCTTATTTCTTATGCGCCGCCTTATTCTTCTTAGAAATCACTTATTTCATTATTATGTAAGCACTCGATCTTTGATAATTTAAAAACTTTGAAAATAACTCTCTCCCTTAAGACCACAAGTATCGTTTCTGCAAGACATTTTATCCATGAACATTTTAACTATTTCCTTTACTCAGTATTCACTACATACCTTGAAACTCCTGAGTCGAATCTAGGAGCATGAAACAAAAACTCCTTAATGGCGTTTTGAGGCCAAAAGAGGACATCGGAAGAACCTGTATTGTCTTCGAAAAGCTCATCCGGTGCAGACCTGTGTCTTTTACAAAGAAGTATATTACTCCTCACCCCCGCCCTTAAAAAAAAAAAAAAATCATGTCAGGTAAGAAATGAGTCATGTTTACTAAGTGGAGCATAAAGACGTATTTCATCACCGAAACCGCTAGTCACTCCGTGCCCTTGGCGACTAATAAAGGCGAATTTACTTGGCAATAGGAGATACAAAATCACCCCCACGATGCTGCTTACAGAGCTGTCTCTCCGAAAGACACCATGCACAGACGGCCGCTCGTACGAAATGAAGAAGTGAGAGTTTTCTTCTGGAATATTTACTGATGTTATTGGATCAGCTAATAAATAATTGCTTGAGTCTCTAAGGACCACAGTGACGCACTTCTCTCTCTCTCTCTCTCTCTCTCTCTCTCTCTCTCTCTCTCTCTCTCTCTCTCTCTCTCTCTCTCTCTCTCTCTCTAGAAAAGGATTGGATTTGATATCTGAAAGTTTTGTGAATCACAATCATATTAATTTATATTTTTTCTCGTGTACATTCTTGTAATGACGCGCAAATATGTATCTTATAATTGAAACGCTACAGACTGTGAAGCAAAGGAAAGGTGTCGTATATGTAAGGATCTTGACGTCTCTGCTTATTAGGTTTTTGCTGGTGAGTCGGAGGCTGTAAGTTATATGAAATATTTTACTCGGCGGCCTCATAAACAATTCAACATTCAAGAAAATATGATCACTTGAGATGGGGCCTCTAGGAAAAGAAAATTGCTCTCTTCTCTCTCTCTCTCTCTCGTCCTCTCTCTCTCTCTCTCTCTCATTGGTTATCTTCTGTTCATATAAGAAAATTATATTTACGTCTAAAAAAAAAGTTGGTAATTTCACCCGACTATGTTCACAAAAAAAAAAAAAAAAAAAAAAAAAAACTAAAGCAGCCAAAAATCTAAACTTTTCGTCGTGTATTTCTTCAAAGCAAATTCCGAGAACTTGCGTTCTTCCAAGATTCCGTTCAAGCTATTCCGCCCCGCCACCAACCCCCCTTTTTTTTTTGCCTTTCCTATTTCTTAATTCCTCAGATCTCCTGGCTTTGATATTACCATTTACAGCCGGAGAGAGAGAGAGAGAGAGAGACTTTAAGAACTTCCTATTTTAGCTGCCCGACTCGCGTAAACTGATGATTTTGAGAATTAGTCTTTTCTTACCTTACGCTTTCATGTAATCATTGTTAAGAAGAAATCTCCCAGTATAATAATGAGAAGAAACTATGAACTAAGGTGTTCAAAGGGATATTATGTTGTGCTCTCGAATCCAACCTCTAGATTCAGTATTTTTGTAATAATGTGGTAATGACCTATAGTGTGCAAGTGTTTGTAAATTTGTCCAAGTTCCGTATATTTAGGTAAAACGTTTTAGCTACGATAAGGAGGATGAAACAGTCATTAGATACCTTTAAATGTGAACATTAATTATGAGGGAGAGTAAGTATGTTACACAAAGATGGTAGGATACAAAATACTAATACCGGTAAGAAATCGTATAGAAATTTGTCAAATTTGCTTAGAAGCATATTACTACAGTTGCACTAGGTAATGGCGGTGAAAGGAATAATAATTTTTTTTTCTCAGTGTAATAGATAACGAAATAATGATGATCAATTTCTTTTACTCAGTATTATAGGTAATTAATTTTTCAAAAACAATAGTTTACAGCAGTATTTCAAATAAGAAACAGATGGCAGGAAGAAGGCCAAGGCGAAATTAATCCAATAAATGGCCATAATCATTCAGCCGACGAAGGTGGAGATAAATCTCGGCTATAATCAATGTATGAAAGATAAATTCACGGAAAGATACAGCATTGGCTTAGGCACAGAGGAGAAATAATTTCTTTTGCTATTTCATTAATTTATTGCCTTCATATATTAGCTCACATCGGAGACTGGCTCTTGTGAATCATCCGGGCTGGGATGCAGTCGGTCGCCTCTTCTTTCCTTCGGATAAAACAGGATGAAGGACTACTCTGTTCTTTCTCTCCCGCCTCCATCTTTCACATAACGCCCAAACTATCGTCTTCGCTTACCCGCCGAGTAAGCCTACAAACTACATTGTTGTTGTTGTTGTTGTTCTTTTTGGGCGGGTAAGAGAGGTCTATGGAAGCCTAACAAGGTTTGAAAAAGGTGTTTCGCATCGAGTTAAGATACAGAGATTTTAGAATAGAATATTCATGATTTATTTATTAGAATGGAAAGGTAAAAAATAAATGATGTGCATGTTTAGCTGTACAGAACAATTATTTAAATATTTACAAATATAGATGATATATATATATATATATATATATATATTATATATGTATGTATATATATATATTATTATTATACACTAAGATAGATAAAAATATTATATATAGATATATATATATGTTTTTTTTTTTTTTTTTTTTTGTTTTTTTTTTTTTTTTTTTTTTTTTTTTTTTTTTTTCGTTGGCGCAACAACGCGCTATTTGACTAAGATTTTGGCACGAGCCGCTAGTAAGCTGAAGGTCGGATCACGACTTGTGGATTTGTTTCTCCAATAGTGGTATATGGGAACATCCTAACTAAATATCCAGGTGACTTTCATTAGAGGTTAATGTTAGCAATAGCAATTTATGGGTCTTCATATAGGGTATCATATATATATATAAAATAATATATTATATATAGGTATATTATATATATATATATATATATATATATAAAGATATATGTATGTATATAATATATACATTATATATATATATATATATATTAATATATTATATTAATATTAATTATATATGTTATATATATATAATTATTTATATAAATATATTAATTAAAATATTAAATATAATTATAATAATATTATTATATATATAGATATATAATATATATTATTATATTATATATTTTATTATATTTACATATA
>NC_087210.1:22578181-22583181 GCF_015104395.2 Macrobrachium nipponense
CAGTCTTTCTAAAAATAAATGTCTAAAAAGAAACCACAATTAACAGCCACTGAAATGCATAAATAAATGGAATTGATAAATGTCTTATAGATCTTTCTGAGTGTTTCTCTGCACTTCCAATTCCCTAAAGTTTTCCAGTCTTTCTTTCACGTTACCTTATCGATGGACCTCCGAAGCGCCTCTCCAGTTTGCGGTCACCAATAAAAAGTTCTTGTCTAATGCCTCCGTACGTTCCCATACTAGGGATTATATCTCATTCCTTTGCTCTAACGGACATATGCACTTACAGATACTGATGGACGTACGAATGCACGCACGCTACTCTATTCTCAGTTCCGATGTACGTACGTTTTCCCATTGCTCATGTACACGTTCTATTTAGTGCACTGAAGGTCACAATCATGTGATTCCGAACGTCTCGTTTTGAACATCCTGAGGAATTCCCTGTTTTGAACTTATCCCAAAACACTAAGACACACGAGGCTGTACTGTTTTCGCATCCAACTGCTGGTCACATCATTTTGGTTTTAATATATAACCACTTCTACATCTGACCTGTGCTTTTTATATGTACATTCTGAGAGTCTTCTTTAACAGGATGAGGTCTGATTTTGACCGTTTATCACTTCATCAGTTCGTCATTAAATTTACAGCCACACGGTACCGTGATATATTCGTTTTCCAACACTTTCTTAATATATTTTGGCTGTATCACATGTCTGTATATAATAGACCATATTCCTTGCACATCTCCCAGTGTAAGGATGGACCTGATGGCTGTGTCATACCTTCTTTTCGTATTCGTTTTATCCCCTTGTGATGTCAGTGAAATCTACATTTGGTTGCTTTTAGGGAACACAAGTTATGTTGCTATTTAACTCTATGAAAAACATTTGATTTCTGTTAATTTCTAACTTAAAGAAAACAGGATCCCTCGTATTTAATTATAACCATATAGAAAAAAAAGAGATGAAATAATAAAGTTAATGAAAATATTTCATGTGTAAAATACAAAACATTTTAAATTTCATATCTTTCGGCCTCCCTTAACGGCTTTTCCCAAAGCTAGGAAAAGGCAATAACTCTCTCAAGTTATATAAAACACAAAATAGCGAAGCGGTATATCCCAACAGAATTCAGATAGATCCAGTCCTCATTTCGTCTCAAGACAGTAAGACAGTAAAGCTCTCTCTCTCTCTCTCTCTCTCTCTCTCTCTCTCTCTCTCTCCTCTCTACTCCTCCTCTCTCTCTTTCTTTTACTACCAACCCTGCTATGCTCATGAATTTTTTTATGTTCTTTCTGGAAACATTTTCTGTCTTGGGAGGAATTTTGCTCAAATCCTTTGGGTATTTCGCCTTTGTGTCGGGAAGCTGATAACGAGAAGTAGGTATATTAGGTTCTCTCTGTAAATCTGCCTGATGTGTGCCATCAGAGCCAGTCACTATCGTTGTTGGATCTTCGAGCTGAGGAAACCTCTGAGCTTTATCATTTTTGGCGTCCTTTTTTTATGTCAGTTTTCATCAAAATTTACAATAATACTGATACCGGCATTACTATCATTATTCATAATGATGTTGAAAAATCAATTGACAAGCATTTACGTCCCAGTTGATAGAGGAAAAAGACCTTACGTGAAACGTAACTGATTTTCTTTTCTTCGTCGTGGTCAAGCTGAAAAATCTTGTAGAAATGCCTGCAACGTCATAAGTGTCCTTGGTGGTTTTCGTTCTTCTTAATAATAAAAATATAGAGTAATATTTTGATTCTTAATAAGTATGGCGACCGACACGTTCATTCTGTGTATATAGCGAAGAATGATAACTGTACTCAATGCCACTTGGAACTCTCGGTATTCAGTTTTGTTCATGATGCTCTGATTTGCTGATGGCGATTATTTGCGTAATAGCGGTTTTGTGAAATTTTTAAAGAAAATTATGTCCAGTAGCTTTTATGCTAGGTTCTGATTGCTTGGACTGTGTACGGTTTTAAATCGATTTGAATATTTTCATATATATTTTCCTTTTCATTGAATTCATGGAAATAAATAGTAATTTATTGCAGTATCCTATTTCTCATGGTTTGATTATGTTCTAAATACATGTAGTACTTCTTAATTCCTTTTATTTTTGTTTCTCCTCTCTTTACTCCACTTAACTGTCCCTGTCATTCTTTACTGTTTCTGAAACTTTTCCATTTCCGTCATTGCGATTTATTTAAGCGCAGTCTGCTCTACATGAAAAATAGTCTATCTGTTTTATGTTGTATATTTTCGTATCATTTAGTTACAGATTTATTTTATTACACAAATTTTAAACTTATACACGTGTAATGGTTCAAATGAATATCAATAGATCCAGAAAGTACTATACCGCTGATACAAGTTTTCTTTTATAATATTTCAAAACTTATGTTATGCTGAACAGCGTTGCTATTACGTTATTAACACCATATTTGATGGATAATCGTACCGATTTTTTTCGGTAGTAATCATAGGCTAATGTCGCCTTCCCTGGGAATATTTTTCATTATCATTTCTATTATTTTGGTTAAAAGTATATCGTTAACTCTGCGGAATTCCTTTGGACACTGTGCATCGGTTTCTCCAATTAATGAACAAGAATCTGTTCGTACAAACACTGAAACCTATATTTGTATTGACTGCAGATAGGCGTCGCGAGTTCATATGTTTACATTTGCGGAGTGTTGATGTTCTGTGATTTTTCACAGTAGTTTTCCGGAGTGGTAATTGTTTAGGGCTATTGATGCGCAATGTCTATTCAACTTTTCCGTAAATAATATTTAATAACAGCGATCATCCAACTGGTGATTTGTTTTCATGTTAGTTGACTTTCGAATCAAATTCATATATTGTGGCTTTACTTTCGTTCATATTTTGTTTCATATGATCACAGTTATAATACGTTTTGTTTGATTATTTAAAGCGGTTTTGTGATTACAAAATTGGAGTAAAAACTGCTTCACCGATGCACATAGCCTTAATTATCTATTGATTAATTTTTTGTTTAATAATCTACTTCTGTCCATATTTTCAATTGAAATACAATTTATACTGTATAAGTAGGAACATGATCGTGGGCACTTGATGGGAACTTGTCAGGCGATTTTTCACTTCGATGAGAGGTACTTAACATGTGCATAACTTTATATATGATATATATATATATATATATATATATATATATATATATATATATATATATATATATATATATATATATAACTGGTCAGTTATCGCTGTATGAAAATTGCCAGACTCATATAACAATCTAGCCCCTGGCGTCGTGCCAACAGCGTACTTATGCGACGCACTGTATGCATTAATTAAGGTTCTTTGCAGAGTGTCTTCGGCCCAAGCTGCAACCCCTTTCGGCGGCGGCTTTACTATACCTCCTCACATATTTTCTCTTCCATCTTAAATTTCCACCCTCTCCTAACAATTGATTCGTATAGCAACTGCGAGGTTTTCCGCCTATTACACCTTTGAAACCTTTTACTGTCAATTTCCTTTTCGGCGCTGAATGACCTCAAATGTCCCAGTGCTTGGCCTTTGGCTTAAATTCTATATGCAATTCAATATAACTGTCCAGAAGTAAAGAGGCTATTTTAGTATGACTCCTCACCCCGTAACTTTAGGCATTTGAGCTCAAAGCGATGTTAAAGTTGAAATCACTTTATATAAAACTCAGTAAACTGTTTGTGAAATCTTTAAGGTCATTGGTTCCTTGATTAAAGACAACTAATGCATATGGTTCTGTCCTAATCCACCATGATCCTGTCTTTTGTAATATTATTCGCATATTTCTTATTTCTTATGCGCCTTATTCTTCTTAGAAACCACTTGTTTTATTATTATGTAAACACTCGATCTTTAATTAAGAACTTTGAAAATAACTCTCTCCCTTAAGACTACAAGTATCGTTTCTGCAAGACCTTTTATCCAAGTTATTTTCTCTTTTCTGTAGATAACCTGCAGCCATGAACATTTTAACTATTTCCTTTACTCAATATTCACTACATATCTTGAAACTCCTGAGTCGAATCTAGGAGCATGAAACGTAAAACTCCTTAATGGCGTTTTGAGGTCAAAAGAGGACATCGGGAGAACCTGTATTGTCTTCGATATACAAAGAAGTATATTACTCCTCAACCCCCGCCCTTCAAAAAAAAAAAAACAAAAAAAAAAAAAAAAAAAAAAAAAAATCATGTCAGGTAAGAAATGAGTCATGTTTACTAAGTGGAGCATAAAGACGTATTTCATCGCCGAAACCGCTAGTCACTCCGTGCCCTTGGCGACTAATAAAGACGAATTTACTGGCAATAGGAGATACAAAATCACCCCCCACGATGCTGCTTACAGCGCTGTCTCTCCGAAAGACACCATACACAGACCGCCCGCTCGTACGAAATTCAGAAGTGAGAGTTTTCTTTTGGAATATTTACTAATGTTTTTGGATCAGCTAATAAATAATTACTGAGTCTCTAAGGACCACAGTGACGCACTCTCTCTCTCTCTCTCTCTCTCTCTCTCTCTCTCTCTCTCTCTCTCTCTAGAAAAAGATTGGATTTGATATCTGAAAGTTTTGTGAATAACAATCATATTTAATTTTATATTTTTTTCGTGCACATTTTTGTAATGACGCACAAATATGTATCTTATAACTGAAACGCTACAGACTGTGAAGCAAGAGAAAGGAGCCGTATATGTAAGGATCTTGACGTCTCTGCTTATTAGGTTTTTGCTGGTGAGTCAGAGGCTGTAAGTTATATGAAATATTTCACTCGGCGGCCTCATAAGCAATTCAACATTCAAGAAAATATGATCACTTGAGATGGGGTCCCTAGGAAAAGAAAGGCTCTCTCTCTCTCTCATCTCTCTCTCTCTCTCTCTCTCTCATCTCTCTCTCTCTCTCTCTCTCATTGGTTATCTTCTGTTCAGCTGAGAAAATTATATTTACGTCAAAAAAAAGAAAAAAACAGA
>NC_087210.1:22588181-22593181 GCF_015104395.2 Macrobrachium nipponense
CCTCAGGAAAAGTGGAACATACATCCTACGTATGTGAACTCTCACGAGAGATTGAGAGTTTCCAGCTCTGTGATTGGCTTATCAACAGCCAATCAGGAGTGTCGTAAGGGACTGGCCTAGACATCAGATTCACGGTTGATGTGAAACTACTAAAGAAACAAGTAAAAAATGCGCCGTAGTTTCTTCGGGGCAATCGGAGTGTTTTGTACAGAGTACAATGCAGTATGAAACTCTCAACCAAAGCCCGTGAAACTTTCAACCACGGCCCATTTGCAGCCTGTGTTATTGTCACCTATGGTGATGAGAGACTCACGATCATGGATAAATGTAACCTTAAACAAAATAAACACTACTAGGGTTGCTAGATGGCTCCAATTTAGTGGTGTTCGACGATTGGAGGGTGGTTTGATCGACATACCAATTTGCAGCCCTCTAGCCTCAGTAGTTTTTTTAAGGGTCTGAAGGTGGACAGAGAATGAGGACCGACAGACAAATAGTCATCTGAATATTTTTCTTTTACAGAAAACAAAAATTCTTAATATTCTGGAATTTAAAGATTGAGATCTTGTCTGAGATTCTGACAGTCAGCTGACGAGATGTTAATAACGTATCAATTTATACAATTTCAAGTGTTTTTTATTACTTCAAGTTATCTATTTTTGGGGTTCATATTTATTTTCTTGTTTGTCTCTGATGCAAATTCATATAAAGGAAAACACACAGATATATATATATATATATATATACATATATATATATATATATATATATATATATATATATATATAGGTATATATATATATATATATATATATATATATGATATATATCATATATATATATATATATATATATATATATATATTTGTGTGTGTGTGTGTGTGTGTGTGTGTGTGTGTGTGTGTGTATGGTGAGGATACATATTTTTCTCGAAGAAGGTCAGGCATTTGTGGGTAACAATATCTCTATTGTGATAAGCCTTTCTCTTTTCCATTCTTGACAACTACACATTTTCTGATGTATAAAACAAAATTTATTGACGAAACTAGCATGTGGGGGATATAAATGCAATCATGTACATTTCTCCCTGAATGAGGAAATTTATGTCACAGATAATGATAGATCGAAAAAATTAGTATATACTTCATTAACTTGAATGAATTTGATTTTGTGTATAATATGCAATATATATATATATATATATATATATATATATATATATATATATATATATATATATATATATATATGTATATATCGATCTAATTCAAGAAACGTCAAGTACGGATATAAATAATGGCATTTTACCTTACAAATTTATGTTTGTACATTTTTCGATTCTGCGTGCCAGTTAACTTTGCGTCAACAGGAGAGATGCTTTCGTAAGTCAGCAAACGCAGTATTTCTCAAAGGCGTAAATCCAAACACATGCAATTTTTCTGTTTCGGCATGAAATAAATGAGGAGGATTCGTTGTAAGCACATTTTGATGAGGTGGGTTTAACGACTACAATTATAAATTAAAGTAAACATATCGCATTCAGTAATATAAATAATTTTACCTACGCTAACAACATTGTGAAAATAGAAATATAAAGACGACCGTCACTTATTGCTGTAAAAACGTGCAAATAAAGAATGTATAAAAGATTAGCAATTCCCTCAGAATGGGGCCTCTCCAACCCCCTTTGCCGCGAGGGAGGACCTTCCCTTCCCCCCTCTCCACTCCCCGCTCCAAGATGGAGAATTCCTTTGGACAAAGAGGACAGTTCTTGTCACACTGGCCCTCTTTTTCCATGTCCAGCAAAACTTCATTGACAGACGCAGGTGATATGTTAGTCAGAGAGAGAGAGAGAGAGAGAGAGAGAGAGAGAGAGAATTTATTTATCTTTGACGAGTTTGTTTAATTTTTTTTGTATTAAGTTAGCACACTCGTATATAATGATGGCATCATTGGCACTATTTGCGCCTCACACACATTATATAATATATATATATATATATATATATATATATATATATATATATATATATATATATATATATTATATATATATATATATATATATATATATATATATATATATATATATATATATATATATATATATATATATATATATATATATATTTATATATATATTTTTTAATTATTATATCTTGGTTTAGCTCAGATAAATAAAGCAATAAAATATTAAAATGGATTATGAGCGCTTCGACAGTCAAACCGTGATTTAAATTTCAACATTATATATATATATATATATATATATATATATATATATATATATATATATATATATATATTATATATATATATATAAAAATATATATATACATACAAAAAATATATATATATATACATATATATATATATATATATATATATATATATATACATGTGTGTGTATGTATATGTGGAGGGGTTGGGAGGTGTGTGTCCATATATATATATATATATATATAATATATATATATATATATATATATATATATATATATATATATATATATATATATATATATATATATATAATATATTATATATATATATATATATATATATATATATATATAGTATATATATAATAATATATATATAATATATGTATATATATATATGTATCATATATATATATATATATTATATATATAATATATATATATATATATATATATATATATAATGTTTTTTAAATTTAAATTACGGATTGGTTGTCGAAGCGCTCATAAATCCATTTTAATTATTTATTGCTTTACTTATCTGAGATAAACCAAGATATAATAATTTAAAAGAAATTTAAATCGTTAGAAAGACGAATAGCTACACTTTCCAAACGCTTTGTTCAGTCAAGAGTATAATTTTCTTTTTTTTTTACATGAATATTTTCAATTCTCACCATCATGCATCGTTGTAGTATGTTAACGCCATACTAATGTAATCACTTCAGTCCAGACGCACAAGTGATTCTGACATATGATCTGTTTTGTAAGTTATGAAATCATTACATTTATTCTTGCAAACTGAGAAGGTTTAGTAACAATCCAGTTTAAGGAATATTAGAACTAATATATTATTCTTTATAGTTACTCTTACAATGAGAATTTAGCAAATAAAAAACATAAGTAAAAAGACGAAAACTACATAAAATAATGTGGTCAAAATATAGAACTACCCAAAAGGCAAAACTGCATATTGGAAAGGAATATCATTGAATCTAGTTTTATAAAAGAAAGTTACAACAATAATATGAACATGCAGTCAAGGAAGGTATAAACTTGATCCTTTAATATCAAAAGAAATTTGTAAACTGTTTAAATTTTAAGGTTGGCTGTAGAGATATATGAAAAATAGGATTATTATATTTTTAAACACAGTAAAGGGGGCAGTAGTGGTAATGAGATTTTCAACCCCGCCTCCCTGACACCTGTCAGGTGTGGACTTGTACTCTAAGCGGTAGTATCCCTTGAGAATTTATTGTAAATTTTAGCCTAATGATTTTTGAAAGTCACTCCTACCTTGACACCTGCCTGTGGTGGATCTGCAGTCTCAAACGGTTGTGTGTATGTCCGTCAGTACTGTCTTTGTAGTATATATACTCGTAAAATTCTCAATACTATGTATCAGTCCTTTGTCAATGGCTTGAAAATAAAGCCGAAACCGGTCAGGACCTACACCCTGTCTCTTATTTTTCACCTGTGGATATGTGTGGTAATATATATATATATATATATATATATATATATATATATATATATATGGTATATGTGTATGTATATTATGTATGTATGAATATATATATATATTATACATATATATATATATATATATATATATATATATATATATATATATATATATATATATATGTATATGTATGTGTGTGGGTGTATGTATGTAGGTATATATATATATATATATATATATATATATATATATATATATATATATATATATATATATATATATATATAAATCTTAGAGCATGTGCATGCTTGAATATCAGTGTATTTTGGAATATAGTATATATATATATATATATATAATATATTTTATATATATATATATATATAATATATATATGTATATATGCAGAAGCCAGGTACTATGTCGTACCTCTAAGTAAATGGGGATACAATCCACAATGAAGTAAATTCCTCTTGTAGTTTAAAATAAAATACAAAAATTTCTTGTATAGGATTAAAGCTTTTCGACCATCAACTGTGGTCTTGTTCACTAAAGTGTGATATGCCACCTCAAGGAACTGACAAGTTAGAGCACAAACATTTGAAAAAACAACGGTTAGGTAACAAGCTAGTTCAAATTATGAATGATCAGGCGGTTGAGCCCTCGTTCTTTCCAGAATTCGTCTTGATCTTCTTGGGGAATGTTTCTATTGTCAACTGCTTGTTCTATGGTGGTTGGGTGGTTGATGGAGAAATGACACTGAGTGGAGTAAAACAGGAGAGGAAGCAGCTTCGTTATTGGCACATATATTTCTAAAGTTTGAAATTTTCCCTTTCCTACATATCTCCTCACAAATAGCTGTATTTTCTGTAATGCCAGTATTTCCTGCAAAGGTCTCGTTTAATGAAATTAACGCCCCTTCTACTACTCGTCTCAAAGTCCGGTCGTTACATGCAAAAACAACCTTTGTACCTTTAAAATTTATTGGGAGAAAACCACGCAATAAATTTTAAAGGTACAAAGTTTGTTTTTGCATGTAACGACCGGACTTTGAGACGAGTACGTAGAAGGGGCGTTAATTTCATTAAACGAGACCATTACAAGTGGAAAGACAAAGGCATTCGTATATTCATTAATTTTCTAGCTTATGCCCTTAACTATTTACCATTATTTCACTATTTTCATTGTACTTTGTTCTTGTCACTTAAGAATAAATTGTTTACATAGCCAATTCACTAGTCTATCTCTCTCTCTCTCTCTCTCTCTCTCTCTCTCTCTCTCTCTCTCTCTCTCTCGCTCTCTCTCTCTCTCTC
>NC_087210.1:22607161-22614661 GCF_015104395.2 Macrobrachium nipponense
TATATGTAAATATAAATAAATATATATGTATAATATATATATATATTGTCAGTATGTGATCCTTTTTTCATTAAATATTATTATTAAATTTATTTTTTTTGATATTTGTTAAACATAGTTTTTAAGTTTCACTTGTCGTTTTGTATAACAACTGTTTGCTTGTTATTAAATTTGTGTTTATCTTTAAGGAGGTTGTGTGAGTGGTCCCTCCCCTGTGGATAAGGGGGGGGGGGTGAACTTCTTGGCTTAAGGGAGGAGAACAGGCAGTCGTTCTCTGGACCTTGTCACTTTTGGATGATTTTTGAACTTGCCTCGTGCACTAAGAATACTGCCGTCTCTTGCTTCGTGGTGCTTGCAGCCTCTATTGGTGATTTACCCGTATCTGCAGGACCCGAGGATCACTGAATATCTGTTATCTTCAGATTGGGAGATCTCTCCAGATAACATATCTGGACGTCCTTGGGAATCACCGCACCACCTGTCAGTTATAAAACCAGGGGGATCTCGCTGTCCCATGGTAAGGTTGTTTGATACCTTTTTGCATTGATCACGGCTGCGATTCTGTGGAGACTGCTCGACTGGGCCCCCTAGTTATTAACCACCTGTGGTACCACTCCTCCAGACGTGGAGGATTCTGTATTCTTTAAAAAGAATAATAAGCATTTTTGAACATGAAGATTTTTTGGTGACAAGCTTGGTATTAGCCTGTAATCGTCAGGATATTCTTTCTTTTTGATTTCCTCCTCCTTTCTGGGCCCCTTATTTTGGTTTGAGTGTGTTGGTTATGCTATCTTAATTTGTATACGTGTTGAATTGTTATTAATGTGATAGTAATTCATTTATTTCCTGTTCTTAAAGAGGTTCAGGTGTATTTTCTGTCTGGTTCTTTATGTATTTAAATTTATGGTTTTTCATTGTGTTTGTTTACTCCTCCCTTGAATTCATCCTTGCACTTTGAAAAATTGAGTTTGTGGTATGATTCCACCTTATTGTGGACTTCGTATCAGTTGGTATATGGATACTTAAAGAGAAAATTGAATAGTATTTTTGGTGACGGTAAAACGAGCCGTTACAAATTGGCGACCGTTGTAGACAGGATAATACGATCCTGGCGTATCCATTTGTAAGTGCAAGTTTGATTCTTGGGGGAGAGTTAGAATTTTTTTGCAAGGATACATATTTACACCTCAATTTTTGGTTTGGTATTAGCTGTTGTTATTGTAAGATTTAACTATTGCAACTGTCATAATGGCTACACTGGACGTGAATGAGCTCCTGAGTGGAGAGGGGTGTCACGAAAGGTTGGCTGAATTGAATAAGCCAGAGTTAGAAGAGGTAGCGAATTTTTTATTTTGAAATTGAGTATCCGGTGACAATCAGAAAGGGTCTACTATTGCTGCAAGTTTATGAATATGTGAAGTCTGGAAAGGGATCAGGTGGTGAACAGTTAAACAGATTAAGGAAGAAATGGTCTGTTGAATTATTAAGTAAGCAAATTGAATTGAAGACTTTTAGAGTTTATTTTGAGAAATTCAAGGCTGATGAAAGGGGCTAGGGGAGGCAGTTCGAAAGGGAGAGGCGTGATGTAGGTCCTTCAGCCCCGTTCCCCTAACCCAAGTAGGTCTGTAACACCTACAATCAATTTGGCGCAGCACTTCAAATTTGTTCCTTCCGAATTTCCAGGAGTGTAATGTGGCGGAATTTTTTGTTTCATTCGAAAGAATTGCAGGTACATTAGGTTGGCCACAAGAGTTCTGGACTACTCTGATACAGAGTAATTAATTGGTAGGGCGCAGAAAGTGTATGTTACCCTTAATGAGGATTTGTCTTCAGATTATGACAGTGTCAATCTATCGTTTTGAAAGCGTATGAGTTTGGTCCCCGAAGCGTATCGTCAACGCTTTAGAAATCTGCAAAAGGGGAATGATCAAACCTTCGTAGAGTTTGCGCGAGGGAAAAAGCAGTCTGCCGAGGATTGGTTTAAGTCCAAAGAAGTGGACGATTTTGATAAAATGAAGGAATTAGTGTTGGTAGAGGAATTTAAAAGGTGTGTGCCGGACAAGTTAAAGGTTCATTTGGAGGAATTGAAACTCGACACTTTGCAAGAGGTAGCTATTGCCTGTGACGAGTACTACTTGTCTCATAAAAATGAGTTAGGTGGTGTCTTTTCCAATATGAAGCCTGGTTGGTTTAGAAGTGGATGGAATAATAATAATAATAGGTCCAATACTGTTAATAATTATAATAGGCGTAATAATAGGGGTAACAAAACTAGTAATAATAATAAGTCTTTTTCATCCAACAGGTTTAACAAGTCAAATAATTATGACCCTGAGAAGGCAAAGTCATTAACGTGCTTCTTCTGCAACAAGAGGGGGCACGTTTAAAAGCATGTGTTTATGCCTTCCGGAGATCCCTGCAAAATAATGCTCGCCTGTTTAATGGGGTCGAGAAAAAGAGAGACAGAGACTATAATTCGCCAAAGACCTCTGATCAATGACTCTCGGACGTGGAAATGAAGCCTTTTTCTCGTTTTGTGTCTCTTGGCAGTGTCGCTGTGGTTGATGGGTCCTGTAGGAAACGGGTAAGAATTTTACGCGATACGGGAGCGGCACAGTCGTTGATCTTAAGAGAGGCTTTGCCGCAGGATTTTGTTGGTGAGCATACAGAATTTGTGTTACTGTCAGGTTTTCCGGATACGGTTCATTCTTATCCAATTGAGAGGTTTATTTTGGATTGTCCTTCTTTTACGGGAACGGTTAATTTGGCCGTAGTGGATAAGTTTCCCGTGAAGAATATTGATGTAGTCCTTGGAAATGATGTGGCCCTTAAAAATAAATCTTGTCCAATATTAATTAATCTCGAGAGCGAAATATCTGTAGTCACTCGCTCTCGGTCTGCACTTATTGACGCTGCAGAGTCAACCGTAGACGTAGATTTAAGTAGTTTAGATCGTAGTGGTAGTATAGTTTTAGGCAATATTGGTAATAGTAAAAATAAATTGAACTGGACTACGGAGGAGCTAATTAAAGCTCAGAAGAAGGAATTTTCAAATCTCCCAGTTGACCCAGGTGAGCTCTCCGACTTAACGAGTCCTAAATTTAAAATTATTAATATATCTGTACAGGGTAAGTAGACCTTTCGAGGCTACTAATGAAAACTCTGAAGTAGTCAAGCAAATAATGGTTCCTTTTGATTACAGGAGAGGTTTAATGTCGTTAGGCCATGAGAATGACTTGGCAGGGCATTTTGGTATTCACAAGACGTCGGGAAAATTGCTTGCTGGATATTTTTGGCCCAAGTTGAAGGCCGACGTCAAGAAATACGTGAACAGTTGTGACGTCTGTCAACGGGTTGGCAAGCCCAATCAAACCCATTCCGAAAGCACCGTTGTTTCCCATCCCAGTTGTCTCGGAACCCTTCAAAGAAATCATCATAGACGTAGTGGGACCCTTGCCTCGTACTCGTAGCGGTAACGAATATATTTTTACTATTTTCGATAGGATGTCTCGTTATCCAGAGGCCATACCGTTACGTAGTATTAAGAGTGTGAAAATTGTAGATTCATTAATAGAATTCTTTACCAGGTTTGGCATGCCCAAAATAATTTCAGTCAGATTGTGGATCCTTAATTTTTATTAGTAATTATTTCAAGGATAAAATGGCTGAATTAAATATTAATCACGTGACTCTTCTCCATATCATCCGGAGAGTCAGGGAGCCTTGGAAAGTTTCATCAGACGTTGAAATCGATGTTGAAAAAGTATTGTCTAAGTCATGGTTCGGAGTGGGACAAGGAGTTGCCATATTTGTTATTTGTGCTTTTTCGTTCAACACCTAGTCAATCCTTAGGTTTTTTCACCCTTTAATTTGATTTTTGGTCATTGTGTACGTGGTCCTCTTGACGTCGTTAAGGAATCATGGGAGGGAGACGTCCCTCACATAAATTTGTTGGATTATGTAACGAATCTTGGGACAAATTGACCAAGGCATGGAAGTTTGCTGAGGAAATATGTTGAAAAGTCAAAAAGGATGAAGTTCTTCTTGATCGTAAATCTAAGGAACGTGATTTCGCTGTTGGCGATAAGGTGTTGGTACTTCTACCCATTCCTGGTAACCCTCTGAAGGCGTCTTTCTCTGGCCCCTGGAAAATTTTGAAGAAAATTAGTCCTATAATTATTTGGTAGAAACTCCAGAGAGGAGAAAACCGTCAACATTGCCACATAAATAGTTGAAACCATATAAGGAACGGATAAGGTGGTGCCCATGGCCACTATAGGACTATTGGAAAACCTGTTAATAATAGTGATAACTTTGTTTCTTTTTCAGAGGTTGAAGATAATGAAAATAATCGTGTTTGATGAAGGTAACTGGCGCTCTGATAACAAAGGGTCATTAGCAAACTTCGGTGGTATGGTTTCACACTTAAGTAATGATAAGCAGAAATCCTTGAAGAGGTTGGTGAATAATTATAAATGTTTATTTCTGATGTGCCAGGCCGAACGTCCGTTTTAGAACATGATGTGGACGTGGGTAATGCTATTCCTGTGAAACAAGCCCCTTATAGGTTAAATCCCTTCAAAAGTGGTGTAGTAGCAAAGGAAGTTGATTAACATGCTGAAACATGACTTATTGAGCCGAGTAAGAGTCCTTGGTCATCTCCGGTAGTTTTGGTTAAGAAATCTGACGGAGACTTTTAGGTTATGTTTTGATTACAGAAGTTGAACGAGGTGACCAAGGCAGACTGTTATCCTTTGCCTCGTATAGAGGACTGTATTGACCGCTTGGGAAAGTCAAAAACATATTAGCAAATTTGATTTATTAAAAGGTTACTGCAGGTTCCTCTTTCCAAACGTGCTAGAGCCTTATCGGCGTTTGTAACCCCGCAAGGTTTGTTTCAGTGCAAAGTGATGACGCCTTTGGGATGAAGAATGCGGCAGCCACTTTCCAAAGATTAATGAATATGGTGTACGGTTTAGAAGGTTGTGTGGTATACATAGACGATATTGTTATCTATAGTGATGATTGGGAGACTCATCTGAAAAGAATCGAGGCGTTGTTTGAAGTGTTGAAAAAAGCAGGTTTGGTAGTGAATTTGAAAAAGAGTGAGTTCGCTAAAGCGAAAGTCGTGTATTTAGGCCACGAGGTTGGTGGTGGCAAGGTAATTCCCAAGCAAGGCCAATATTGAATCTATAAAGAAATAGGTGTTCCTAAATGTCGTAGGGATGTCCGTAAGTTTCTTGGTTTAGTAGGTTATTATAGGCGTTTTGTCAAGAACTTTTCGGACATTGCTGAACCTCTAACCGTCTCTTGAAGAAGGAAGTGAAGTTTGTTTGGTCCTCGGACACTCAAAATGCTTTTGAGAAGTTGAAACAGGTGCTTGTTAGTTTCCCTATTTTGAGAGCTCCGGATTTCAATGTTCCTTTTGCTCTTGCTACGGATGCCAGTGATCTGGGTGTTGGTGCAGTCCTTTTACAGGCTGACGAACAAGGCGTGTCTCATCCAGTTGCCTTCTTCTCTAAAAAGTTAACGTCTGCCCAGCGGAAATATTCAACCGTTGAGAAGGAGACACTCGCACTGATCCTAGCAATTAATCATTTTTCTGTTTATCTATCGTCCACAGGTACGCCTATAAAAATTATGACTGATCATAACCCTCTAACTTTTGTCAGCAGATATAAAAATAAGAATCAGAGGCTAATGCGATGGAGCCTCATGCTTCAAGAATGGAATCTGGAATTTACTCAATATTCCAGGAAAGGATAACGTTGTGGCTGATGTTCTTTCACGCAGCATAGAATAAGTAACCTTGCTGAGGGCTTTACAATTATAAAGGTAGTATCTGTATCGTTTCCAATTGATGTGTGTGCTGTTGATGTAGTAGTAGGTTAGGTTTGTGCTTGGAATGAATTTAATATTTAACATGTATTGATGATAAATTTATTTTACAGGAATCATTCTAGTGGTTTACATTATGAGGCGTGAAGGTTTTAGTATTAGGTTTTTTGAAGGTTGATGGTGTGATAGGCTTCGTTACTAAAACCAGTACTAAGGTTTTAGGACAAAAGGTATCGTATTGATAGTATACTTTGATGCCACGGTAGGTAAAACCTCTCCCTTGGGTGCAATACGAAGAAAGGTGGCGACTCTTGTAATTTAAGTATCATATGGGGTGATTTAGACTCGCTAATTCGGTGATTCGTTTATTTTTTTTCAGGCTTGCTTACGCTTCACGAATTTTGTGTGTTTAGAGTTGCGCAGGGGAGACCCATGTTGGTTTTCTCTGTATCGAGTTATATGTGTATGTACTGTATTTGCCACTTTGAAGTGGACGTTTAACTAATTTTTGTTAAGTGGACAGATACACTGAGTGTTATAAAAAAACAATGGTGATTTGGGACACTCGTAGTGACAGTGAGTGCAGAGAGTCACTGGTTATAAGACAGTGCAGAATGTGAATAAGTGTGGCAGTCTGCAACCTCAGAATCCCGGATTTGTTGGGTATATGAGCAATGTGAAGCTCATTGTTGATTGCCATGTGCAATGGTGGTGATCTGAAAGGTTTTAATGTAAAAACTTTCGAACTTTGGTCAAGTGTTGGTACTGAGTACTTTGGAATTTTATATCATCTCGCACCTTTCATTTTTGTAAGCCTCCCCCTTCCCTTTTGAGTCTCATTTCTTGCATCGTCGTTATATATGTTTTTGCTTTACTTTTTTTTTTTCAGGTTTTGTTAATGTCTGATTTAGTATTAATATTTACTTGATTGATTGTGTGAATTATGCATAAGGTAAATTTTTGGAGTGTATATATATATATAAAAAAAAATTTTGTTATTTTTTTTTCTCTTGGTATGGAGGTGTCAGTATGTGATCCTTTTTCATTAAATATTATTATTAAATTTATTTTTTTTGATATTTGTTAAACATAGTTTTTAAGTTTCACTTGTCGTTTTGTATAACAACTGTTTGCTTGTTATTAAAATTTGTGTTTATCTTTAAGGAGGTTGTGTGAGTGGTCCCTCCCCTGTGGATAAGGGGGGGGGGGGTGAACTTCTTGGCTTAAGGGAGGAGAACAGGCAGTCGTTCTCTGGACCTTGTCACTTTTGGATGATTTTTGAACTTGCCTCGTGCACTAAGAATACTGCCGTCTCTTGCTTCGTGGTGCTTGCAGCCTCTATTGGTGATTTACCCGTATCTGCAGGACCCGAGGATCACTGAATATCTGTTATCTTCAGATTGGGAGATCTCTCCAGATAACATATCTGGACGTCCTTGGGAATCACCGCACCACCTCTGGTTCAGTTATAAAACCAGGGGGATCTCGCTGTCCCATGGTAAGGTTGTTTGATACCTTTTTGCATTGATCACGGCTGCGATTCTGTGGAGACTGCTCGACTGGGCCCCTAGTTATTAACCACCTGTGGTACCACTCCTCCAGACGTGGAGGATTCTGTATTCTTTAAAAAGAATAATAAGCATTTTTGAACATGAAGATTTT
>NC_087210.1:22617161-22630416 GCF_015104395.2 Macrobrachium nipponense
TTTTTCCTCTTTATCGTAGCTAAAACGTTTTACCAGAAAATGTGGAACTTGGACAAACTTACAATCACTTGTACACTAAAGTTCATTAGCATATTATCACAAAACACTGAATCTAGAGGTTGGAATCGAGAGCACAGCATAATATCCCTTTGAACGCCTTAGTTCATAGTTTCTTCTCATTACTATACTGGGAGATTTATTCTTAACAATGACTACATGAAAGCGTAAGATATGAAAAGACTAATTCTTGAAATCCTCAGTTTACGGGAGTCGGGCAGGAAAAATATCTAGTTCTTAAAATCTCTCTCTCTCTCTCTCTCTCTCTCTCTCTCTCTCTCTCTCTCTCTCTCTCTCTCTCTCCGCCTGTAAATGGAAATATCAAAGCCAGGAGATCTGAGGAACTAAGAAAAGAGAGAGAGAGAGAGAGAGAGAGAGAGAGAGAGCCTTTCTTTTCTCAAGTGATGATATTTTCTTGAATGCTGAATCGCTTATGAGGCCGCCGAGTGAAATTTTCCATATAACTTACAGCCTCTGACTCACCAGCAAAAAGATATTTGCAAGTCATTACAAGAATGCGCACGAGAAATAATATTGATCAATATGATGGTGATTCGTAAAACTTTCAGAACACAACTCCAATTCTCTTCTAATGAGAGAGAGAGAGAGAGAGAGAGAGAGAGAGAGAGAGAGAGAGAGAGAGAGAGAGCTTCACTGTGGTCCTTAGAGACTCATCTCAAGTAATTATTTATTTGCTAATCCAGAGGAAAACTCTCACTTCTGAATTTCGTACGAGTGGCCATCCGTGTATGGTGTCTTTCGGAGAGATGTAGTGCTATAAGCAGCAACGTGGGGGTGATATTGTATCCCCTATTGCCGAATAATTTCGTCTTTATCAGTCGTCACGGAGAGACTAGCGGTTTCGGTGACAAAATGCTCCACTTAGTACACATGACTCATTTCGAACCTGACATGAAAACGATTGTGAGTTCTGTCATTTCGGGACATTTTGCCGATCCCGCTTCTTTATTGTTGTTGTTGTTGTTGTGGGGGGGGGGGGGGGGGGTGAATATACTTCTTTGTAAAGGACACAAAGGTTCTCCGGATGCCAACTATTGACCTCAAAACGCCATTAAAGAGTTTTACGTTACATGGTCTAGATTCGACTCAGGAGCTTCGAGTAGGTGTGTAGTGAATATTGAGAGGACATAAAGGAAATAGTTAATATGTTCATGGATGCAGTTTACCTACGGAAAAGCGAAAATAGCTTGAATAAAAGGTCTTGCAGAAACGATACTTGCAGTCTTAAGGAAGAAAGTTATTTTCAAAGTTTTTAATTAAAGATTCTATTCAGTTTTGAAATGCATGTTACGATGGTACGGTAGTTGGAGCTACCTACAATGAAAACTGTTCGCATAATAATGAAATAAGTAATTTCTAAGAAGAATAAAGCGCATAAGAAATAAGAAATAGGCAAATAATATTGCAAAAGACATGACGGTGCCCAGTCACAAAATCAAAATCCCGAATCATGTTGGAATCTGGACAGAACCGCAAGCATTGGTTGTCTTCAATTAAGGAACCAATGACCTTAAGGATTTCACAAATCGATTACTAAGAAGTAAAGGAGATGGAGTTTTATGTAAAGCGAATTTTAACTTTATTTCGTATTTGAGCTCAAGTGCCTAAAGTTTACGGGCTGAGAGTCATGCCAAAATAGCGTGGTTACTTCTAGACAGTTATATTGAATTTAATATAGAATTTAGGTCAAAGGCCAAGCTCTGGAACATAGGTGGTTGTTCAGCGCCGAAAAGGAAATTGACAGTAGAAGGTTTCAAAGGTGTAACAGGAGCACGAAGCAATTGCTAGGAGAAAGTGGAAAGTAAGATGGAGGAGAGAATATGAAATGAGATATAGTAAAAGGAACGAAAGGGGTAGCAGCAAGGGACCGAAGGGACGCTGCAAAGAACCTTAAGTAATGTATACAGTGCACCACATGAAGTGCGCTGCTGGCACGAGCCCCTTACGTGGCTAGGCAATTTTCGTACAGTGATGACTGTCCAGTTTATAAAAAAAAAAAAAAAATGTACACGTTAAGTAGCTCTCATTGAAGTGAAATTACCTGACAAGTTCCCCGAAAGTGTCATACGATCATTTTCCTACTTATACTTTATAAATCGTATGTTGATTGAAAAATAATGAACAGAAGTAGAGCATTAAACCAAAAATTATTCAGTAAATAATTAAGGCATTGAGAATCGGTGAAACAGTTTTTAGTCCGATTTCGCGATCACAAAACCGCTTTAAATAATCAAACAAAACGTATTATAACTGTGATTATGTGACACAAAATATGAAAAAAAAGTAAAATCACCACATATGAAATTGATTCGAAAGTCAATAACAGAAAACAAATCACCAGTTGGATGATCGCTGTTATTAAACATTTTTTACAGAAAAGTTGAATAGACATTGCGCATCAATAGCCCTAAACAATTACCACTTCGAAAAACTACTGTGAAAAATCACACAAAATCAACACTCCACAAATGTAAATATATGAACTCACGACGCCTATCTGCAATTAATACAGATATAGGTTTCATTGTTTGTACGAAGAGATTCTTGTTCATTAATTGGAGAAAACGATGAACCGTGACCAAAGGAATTCCGCAGAGTTAACGATGTACTTTTGACCAAAATAATAAAAATTAGCAATAATATGAAAGCAGAATGAGAAAAATGATAATGCAAAATATTCCCAGGGAAGGCGACATTAGCCTATGATTACTACCGAAAAAATCGGTACGATTATCCATCAAGTATGGTGTTATTAATGTAATAGCAACGCTGTTCAGCATATCATAAGTTTTTAAATATTATAAGAGAAGACTTGTATTACCGGTATAGTACTTTCTGAATCTATTGATATTCATTTGAACCATTTTACGTGTATAAGTTTAAAATTTGGGTAATAAAAGAAATCTGTGACTAAATGATACGAAAATATACAACATAAAACAGACAGACTGTTTCATGGAGAGGAGACTGCGCTGAAATAAATCGCAATAACGGAAATGGAAAAGTTTCAGAAACAGTAAAGAATGACAGGGACAGTTGAGTGGAGTAAAGAGAAGAGAAACAAAAATAAAAGGAATTAAGAAGTACTACATGTTGTATTTAGAACATAATCAAACTATGAAACATGGGATACTGCAATATATTACGGCAACTATTTATTTCCTTGAATTCAATGAAAAGGAAAATATATCTGAAAATATTCAAAACTATTTAAAACCGTACACAGTCCAAACAATCAGAACCTACCATAACAGTTACGAATCATACTTTTATTAAAAAAATTGAAGTTCGTGTGAGTGTAATTATATATAAATCACTTAACCTTAACTTAAGTATCACATAAATATTATAAAATAAACCAAGAAAATACGTTTTGAAATTTCAGGAACTCGCCATCTTTCACAAAACCGCTATTACGCAAATAATCACCATCAGCAAATCAGAGCTTCATTAACAAAACTGAATACTCAGAGTACCAAGTGGCATTGAGTACAGTTATCATTCTTCGCTATATACACAGAATGAACGTGTCGGTCACCATATTTATTAAGAATCAAAACATTACTCTATATTTTTTTTTATTCTTAAGAAGAACGAAAACCACCGAGGACACATATGACGTTGCAGGTATTTCTACGAGATTTTTCAGCTTGAGCACGACGAAGAAAAGAAAATCAGTTACGTTTCACGTAAGGTCTTTTTCCTCTATCAACTGGAACGTAAATGTTTGTCAATTTATTTTTCAATATCAATATGAAAAATGATAGTAATGCCGGTATCAATATTATTGTATAAGTTTGATGAAAACTGATTTATAAAAAAAAAAAAAATGGACGCCACAAATGATAAAGCTCAGAGGTTTCCTCAGCTCAAAGATCCAACAACGACAGTGACCGGCTCTGTTGGAACACATCAGGCAGAATTACAGAGAGAACCTGAAATACCTCTCGTTATCAGGTTCCCGACACAAAGGCGAAATACCCTAAAGATTTGAGCAAAATTCCTCCCAAGAAAGAAAATGTTTCTAGAAAGAACTTACAACGATTCATGAGCATAGCAGGGTTGGTAGTAAAAGAGAGAGAGAGAGAGAGAGAGAGAGAGAGAGAGAGAGAGAGAGAGCTTTACTGTCTTACTGTCTTGGGACGAAATGAGGACTGGATGTGTCTGAATTCTGTTGGGATATACTGCTTCGCTATTTTGTGTTTTATATAACTTGAGAGAGTTATTGCCTTTTCCTAGCTTTGGGAAAAGCCGTTAAGGGAGGCCGAGGGATATGAAATTTAAAATGTTTTGTATTTTACACATGAAATATTTTCATTAACTGTATTATTTCATATCTTTTTTTTTGTTATATGGTTATAATTAAATACGAGGGATCTTGTATTATTCAAGTTAGAAATTAACAGAAATTAAATGGTTTTCATAGAGGTAAATAGCAACATAACTTGTGTTCCCTAAAAGCACATCAAATGTAGATTGCACTCACATCACAAAGGAATAAAATGAATACGAAAAGAAGGTATGACACAGTCATCAGGTCCATCCTCACACTGGGAGATGTGCAAGGAATATGGTCTATTATATACAAACATGTGATACAGCCAAAATATATCAAGAAAGTGTTGGTAAACAAATATATCACGGTACCGTGTGGCTGTAAATTAAATGACGAACTGATGAAGTGATAAACGCTCGAAATCAGACATCCTGTTAAAGAATACTCTCAGAATGTACATATAAAAGGCACTGGTCAGATGTAGAAGTGGATTTATGTTAAAACCAAAATGATGTGACCGGCAGTTGGATGCGAAAACAGTACAGCCTCGAGTGTCTTGGTGTTTTGGGATAAGTTCGAAACAGGGAATCCCTCAGGATGTTCAGAACGAGACCAAAAGACATAATATTACCTGGTTAGTTCGGAATCACATGATTATGACGTCAGTTCGCTAAATAGAACGTGTACATGGGCAATCGGAAAACGTACGTACATCGGAACCGAGAATAGAGAAGCGTGCGTGCATTCGTACGTCCATCAGTATCTGTAAGAGCATACGTAACGTTAGAGCAAAGGAATGAGATATAATCCATAGTATGGGAACGTATGGAGGCATTAGACAAGAACTTTTTAGTGGTGACCGCAAACTGGAGAGGCGCTTCGGAGGTCCATCAATAAGGTAACCTGAAAGAAAGACTGGAAAACTTTAGGGAACTGGAAGTGCAGCAGAGAAACACTTACAAAGATTCATAGGACATTTATTAGTTCCATTCATTTATGCATTTCAGTGTCTGAAAATTGTGGTTTCTTTTTCAGGATGGATCCGGTTGTCGCTACCGAGAAATGAATTCTCTATTGACATATATTTTTAGAAAGACTGATGGCACTGAGAATAAGTTGGGATACTTTTATTCAATATGATTATGCAGAACAGTAATGGTGTCTTAATGATTTCTGGGATATTAGATTCCTTTTATTTCATTTTTATGTTGGCTATTTTGTGGAAATAAATACTCTATTTTTGTATCTCAAGAGTTTGAATTCGCCAAAGATGTAATGACTGATTTTAGCTACAGAGATGGCAGGCGATGGCTACATTGAAGGTAGGTCGCGTTACCAGAGTTAGGAATTCTCTCCTTTTAGTCACGGTCTAGACCGTGCTTTTAGTTAAACGTGGTCAAAATGTATATCTGATAGATGGTGCAATACCACAGGGTACTAGAATAAAAAAAAAATAAATAAATAATAAAAAAAGATACGAAAGGAGGAAATGGCAACTGAAGTGGAAGCAGTTCCCATTTTCCTATATCATAGGAGCCCCGGGAGTAATTCCAGAAGAATCTATAGGAAACCTGAAAAGGATTGAATGCACAACACTCGAACGACCCTAGCCCAGAAAAGCACACTGTTGGCCACAGCAAGGATAAGTAGGTGCTGAAATCATAAGAAAATAGTAACCAGGTTACAGCTCGGCGTCCCGAACGGAGGGGCAATAAAATAATGATTAAAAATCATGGTTTTCAGGTTCCTGGTTGCCATTCAAACGTATAGGACACGAGAGATAGAGGAAACAAAAAGAGCTCTAGGGATCTTTGCTCTTGAATTCCTGCATGAGATCAGCAGCTTGTTGCAATTCTTTTAAAGTTCAAAGATTTCCTTTTATTAGGGAAGACTATCTAGTCAGTCTTCAGAAATGAATTAATCTCTCCCCTTTTAGCAAATTATTTCCATTCCAAATCTTATTTCCATTTATAGTAGTAGAGAAGCGTAAAATTTACACCAGAATCGCAGGTTTTTTTTTCTGCTTACATTAACTCCTTTTTATGGCATTTTCCCATCAGAACCTAAAATAACCGCGTCATTCTTCATTCATATAACCTTTATCAAAGCATCTGGGGATATTACGCTGGCCTCCAAAGTTAGCAATGTAAATAAAACTTTTCATAACCAAAATATTCCTTGACATGAATTTTTTTTACTATATATGGCTGTAATAAAATTATAAAGTCAAGGAGTTGAATAATAAAACAAAAACTTCTTGTCGGCACTGACAATGCTTTTATCTAGCAAAGTCGATTTTAACAGCCAACTTTCCAGTGTGTTATATAGCATTGTATTTTGGGTATATATATAGATATACTATATATAATAATATTAAATAATTAGATTAGATACTGTATGGACAAGGAAAAATAGATTATAAGAAAGAAAATTAATAAATATATGAATATGGCTGTATTTTGAAATAGAAATATAAACAATCGAAAAAGAAACTCGGCAAGACAGGAATCAGACCACAATGCAGAGGAATTCGAAGACTCTGAAAATCTAAATTCCGACGGGAAATATCTAGAAGAGATCATTGAAGAAAAGAATAAACAGCATAGAGGAGATTACAACAGGAAAATATGAAGGACTTGCTCTTGAGGGGAGGCGGATACACTGTGCAAGGATAAACATTTCGCTTCCCAGAACTTCGCTTTGTATCTTGCACAACTCACCCAACTTGTGAGAGGGTTGGTTCAATATGCCAATGTTAAAAAATAATGGGAAGGATCTAAGGGAGAGACAATAAGATAATGAGTCTAAGTGAATTCCATTGCAGGGGTTGTGTCTCGACAAATCAAGAACTGAGCATTATGTTAATGAATGAGGCATCGTCTCTGCGCAGAGAGAGAGAGAGAGAGAGAGAGAGAGAGAGAGAGAGAGAGAGAGAGAGAGAGAGAGAGAGAGAGGTTATACCCTTGATATCTGACAAAAAAAAACTAATTTCAAAGAAACAATGAATACTGACAAAATTAATCGTTCGAAGAGCATTGCTCAGAAACGGGGATATTCTTCAGAAATCGAACATTTTTAGAGATTTGTAAGAGAAAACCGACTTACTCCCTGCCATGAAATAAGTCGAGTTTCCGTGGAATTGTCCATTTTACTATAATTGTAGATGCCGGAAACCTTCGGGCTCGATCATTTAGATGGGAGCTTATGCGAAGGCAAGGAGACGGAGATGCCATTCACTTATCCAGACTCTTTCATGGATATTTGTGAGATCTCTTGAAAAATATCAGAAATGGAAACTTTTTGGCATTAACTTAATTTGAAAGTATATTGCCCGGTATACTTTCATAGATCAGAAAATAATAATTATCCAGTGAGCGGCCTGAGGTAGTCTCACTTTGCAGCAAAGCCCCGTTTTATGTTTTCTTTGCAATGCTGTTTCTCAGTTGACCTCTACATTCATACTACCAGCGGAGGTGTCAGTCCCACGTAAATTATTGTCTTCTGTACGTGTGCTTTAGGCCAAACTTTGTTTTACAATCAGGTGTTTTTGATGTAGCAATATACGTTTTGAGTGAGAAAGAGCAAAAGAAACTTATAAATCTTAAGATTAACAAGTAATTCTCTCTCTCTCTCTCTCTCTCTCTCTCTCTCTCTCTCTCTCTCTCTCTCTCTCTCGTTAATTAATGGAAGGGCATTTTTTTTGTTGCTCCAAGGAATTCGAACTTTCGCGGATAAGCTGAGCGATATCCTTTTATATGCAAATGAAGGTTATCGACGAAAAGAAAGGCAGGGGTTGTTAGAAGACGATATCTCAGTTTCGGACACACAAAGGCTTTCAGCCGTTATTTCTTCAACTAAACATTCAACGAAGTTGGATGTTTAGTTGTTAATGTAAGGCTTAGCATTGTTAATGTAAGGCTTAGCATTTATTGAAAAAATTTTGATAATTATTGAAAATTTTCAAAATAGTTCCATTTTTTAAATGGCATTTGTGGAAAAAAATGCTTAAAATTGTCCACCAATATGATGTAATAAGACTTCAAATATACACCTTAGAAGATAAGAATCTTATGCCATAAGTTTGTCTTTCGAAGAGTCTTGATATATACAACACATTTTTCAAGTTAGAGAATCTATTTTAACCTCAAGTGAGATTAATATTCCTTGTTTGTTATACTTTTGAGTACTCTTTTCATCTCCGGCATTTTTTTCCCTCTTGTCCCCTGGGAAAGAGATGTGACGGTTTTCCTTTTGATATAACTTCATCCCGTTAGAAGTTTCCTCGAATAGGTTATCTAAGCAGAGAGAGAGAGAGAGAGAGAGAGAGAGAGAGAGAGAGAGAGAGAGAGAGAGAGTTATTTCATAACCTTCTAGAAATAAAATGAGATACTAAATAATAAAATATAATAGGTCACCGCGTTACAAACATTGCAATATCCAGACCTTCTTTAAAAAGAGCTATTTGTGGATATCAATATTTTTGCACTTTTCAGCTTTTAAGCTTAATTTTCTAAGATACTTCTAATAAATTTTGCTGTTTTATAATATTTAAAAAATTAATGAAAAAAATATGTATGATAATCTTAATTTGCTTTCTATTTTAAATTTCCCGTAAACAATGATTACACGAGGTCCGAGCCCAGCACGTGCAGAAAATAAAGCTATAGTGGAAGTGAAAAAAAAAAGAAAGCAAAAAAATGCGCTGAAGTTCCTTCGGCGCAGTCGTGTTATCTATAAAGCGTATAATGCTGTATGAAACTCTCAGCCACGGCCCGATTGTTGCCTGTGTTAATGGCACCGATAGCGGTGCCAGACGCACGATCATGACGCACTTTAACCATAAATGAAATGAAAACTACTGCGGCTAGAGGGCTGCAATTTGCTGTGTTTGATGATTGGGGGGTGGATGATTAACATCCCAAATAGCTATCTCAGTTTTCTTTCACACAAAACTAAAACAGCTCGGTATGAAATTTGGAAGGGCTTTCGTTGCTAGGGCGCATTTAAAAATGACTCTCTCTCTCTCTCTCTATCTATCTATCTAATAAAGTTAGGAACGGTGGGGTCTGCCCCCAGGGAGACGGCCCCTCAATCCCACCTGTCGCAAACGTCCAGATGTCGACAGATAGTGGAAAGACGTATTTCGTGAAACTCATCAAACACTACAGTTCCTTTGTTTGACGGATAGAATTTCGTTTTCTTTAGTAACAACGTGTGACGTACTGATTTGTTGAATTGAAGAAATCCTTCTTATTATAATATAAGGGAGAACAAGTTACTGGATACAGTTATTGTTGTACTGCTTCCTTTCTTGTCTCCTCTCTTGTCCTGTTGACTTTTTAATTACTTTTAATTCAAATGAAAGAATAGATTCCACTAGACACAGCTTGTGAGACTTCTAGTGCTATCTCATTGTTTCCTTAGCGTCACTTGTTTTATAATTCTCATCCACTGTTCATATTACGAGAGTAAACTAGGCATATTGGTTATACTTTATATATCTACTAATAACGCCCCTAGGCCACATCATCATACCATCCGTGCATTCTTCCTGCAAATCTCTATAAATTTGTATCAAATTGCATATTATTCCTCGAATGACAATATCTAATTATTTCCAAACGTTATCATAATCATCAAATGTTTTATGAAACACCATTTCAGTTTCAAAACCCTATCGTTAAATCTTTTATTATTTAAAAATTGTATCTATTATTGTATACAACTATTTCCCTATTGAATTTTATTGGTGTTTGCTAATAACTTTACGGGTACATTCAAAAGAAACATGTTCACTGGATATCGTAATATTCTATCGTTGCGTATTTGGTTAAGACTGTTTCCTTCTCTATTCTCCTTGATTCCTCGTTGTAAGAGATTTTTTAAAAGATACTTTTATTGTAAATGACAACATGTAACTATCACTATTTCTTTTCTTCTTAATCTAACAAAATCCCATGTCTCTATAGTTAAGAAAATAATTTCTTAAAACAGACCCTAGAGATAGAGTTCCCATTTCTTAAATTTAAGGCATCTTTTTATAACTCTATGTTACCGAAAACCCATCTTATTTCATGTTCACGACGCACTTGCACCCATCATTCTGACCAATCGTTTTCTCTGGTGTTCAGTCAGTAACATGAAAAGGTTAGCAGTTATAACAACTGACAGGCGTCTCTTTCTTTTACAGATATTAAACCAATTCATTTCAGTCGCCACGAGTCATCCTTGAGGCCTATTACGAACCAATTCCCTAGTTTCGCTGGTCCTTTCTCTTATAGTCCTAACGGAGTGGGACCTGTCGATACCGCAAGTTTAGTCCATACCCAACAGTTATTAAATATGACAAAACAATATGAACTGAAATTAATGTTGAAACAGAGAGCTGCCTACAAAACCGTTTTCTTTTAAAACCGTTACAAGACGCAAGGCTCCACACTTAGAAGGTGCCCAAGTGAGCGAGGCCCTTCTGATATCATCACAGCGCGGGACTAGAAATAAGGTTTTGGTACGAAATCCATTTTTCCTCTTTCATACGAGTCATCAATCATTATATTATGACTGGTTCTCCCTCCTTCAAGTCACACTTAATGGGCCATGTCGACACCCATATTATATGGAATATCCTATAAGGTGAAAGCTATACGAAAATTTAAAAAAAATATATTGCTTTTTTGAACGTTTCTACCTTGGAAATCTTTTCAGCATCACACTTAATGTGAACTCATTCATTACTATCTTACGTAACTTGTTGCACGGTTTTGCATCCCCTAGCACAGCAATATAGTTCACTAAATGACGATTATAAAATAATAGAAGAAGCAACTTATTTAGAAAACGTACTAGGGCCCGCCAAAGAGGGAATCATCCCTGTGGAGGGCTGCACATAAAATCAAAGTTAGAATTATGGAATGTCTTTTCGTTGCGCTTGGATTATTTTTACTCTAGTATACATCTTGTCGCTGTTACCAACTCTCTCTCTCTCTCTCTCTCTCTCTCTCTCTCTCTCTCTCTCCACCCTAGCTGTTGGCTACATCACTCCATTAGCACGTAGGCACCTAATTCACTGCTTAAAGTCAACAGACTTTGTTACGTTCAAGAATCGAATACTGTACTATTTCATCACAAGATAGACTACTGCACCACTACATAAAACAGGACGTCAGTAATTTTACTGGGATAAAAAAGAAAAAAAAAATACGGGTCATGAATGGCCGTTCTTGGCTTATGATAATTATGATGTTGCTTATAAAAGTCTGAATGCATTTATGTGAGCAGAAAACTGAGAGTGAAAGTTGGAAAAAGTAATTTATTAGTGAAAGGAAACATAGGAAGGTGAAGTACTAACTTTTGATATGGGCAGTGGATGAAAAGAAACTGTTGATTCATGAAAGTACTTAGAAACCAGTTCAACGAATCATTATTAGATAATAGGAAAGACATGAGACACCCGCCATTAGACAGGGGTAAAAGAGGGTCAAGAGAAAGGGATAGGGTAGGGCTACTGAGGACAACTGGTCAAAAAGGGTGACAAAGTATCATGAAACCGAAATAAAAACTAGTAATGCAAGTAGTGTTTTAAAACACAACTATTAGCTTTTTTTTTTCTTTTTGAAATGAAAGAAAGAAAACAACTTGAAATATCGAAGAGAAGCATAATTTCTAAAGTGCAATTTACACACTATAAATGGAATAAAATATATATGTAAGACTGTTTCTATTGTTACTTATTGGTAAATAGATAAAATATTTTCTGAATACATCTGCTGTACATCAAAATTGTTTTAACACAACAAAATTCAACGTATGGGTGACGGTTTATTCATTTTGAGGCATAAGGAACTAACAATCAACATATCCAAATAAATACTTAATTAGAAATGACCAAATTAATACTACTATCCCCACACACAACAGTGAATAATCAAACTGGATTGATTGTTCCCATATTAGTATAATAACAAGTGTTAATTAAACCCCTTTCTGTTTGTTGCTACTCGATGTTCTGTTTGTTGCTACTCGATGTTCATTCATCGAAAAAGACTGGGAAACCTCAGTTGATTTTGTCACATGTTAATTTCATTCTGGTTCTGCAGATAATGACAGGCATACAGATAGACAGACAGACAGAGACAGAAATTAAAAATACATAGAACACAAAGAAGACATTTTCATAACCATGAAAAAAAACTAAGCATAAAACGAGTGTTTTTCTCCACGGAAAGTCTTTCTTGAGTTAAATGAGAAAAATGTGGAAGAAAAGGGGAGGAGGGTGTAAGAAGTTGAAATGGCAAATCATCGAGTTTCCAGAGAACAGAATTTTCAGGATCAGTATTAAAAAAATCTTTCACTAGGGTTGGGAAACCTAAAGAATAACTGGGGTTTACGGAGATATCACATCTGAAAAACCTCTATTCGTAGCGCCAAATTACTTCTTTGCCAGAACAAATGAAAATAATTACAATTTGTGGAATTAGAGGTCAAGAACGTAGGTTTAAAAGAGTGAAAAAAGGGTAGGAAGGCTTTAGGGACGGTGAACTTTGAGGAACTGTTGTTTAAGAGATAGATATGACGAAAGATAACGAAAAATGTACGTAACCATCTGTATTCCTAGACGTAAACATCTAAATAATAGAGCTTCAAGTAGTTGTACACTAACACTGAAGGGGTTATTAAACACATACAAAAACAAGTGGTAGAAATCCAGCACCGGAGCTGGAAAAGTGATTGATACAAGAGACCTGGAGGGGAGAGTGGTAAAAAGACGGTGTTTTACAGGAGTCTCATGACACGTTAGCGATCGGATTGACAACACGACGAGGAAAATAAAGCAGGAAAATGTATTAAAGTACAAAGGGAAATCTTAGGTTTCAAGGGACAAAGGAAAATGAAAATGTCTGC
>NC_087210.1:22635916-22648416 GCF_015104395.2 Macrobrachium nipponense
TCGAAAAAATGAGTATATACTTCATTAACTTAGATGAATTTGATTTTGTGTATAATTATGCAATGTATATAAATAAATATATATATATATATATATATATATATATATATATATATATATATATATATATATATATCAATATACACATATATATATATATATATATATATATATATATATATATATATATATATATAAATATATATATCGATCTAATTCAAGAAACGTCAAGTACGGATATAAATAATGCCATTTTACCTTACAAATGTATGTTTGTACATTTTTCGATTCTGAGATGCCAGTTAACTTTGCGTTGACAGGAAGAGATGCTTTCGTAAGTCAGCAAACGCAGTATTTCTCACGCGCGTAAATCCAAACACATGCAATTTTTATGTTTCGGCATGAAATAAATGAGGAGGATCCGTTGAAAGCACATTTTGATGGAGTGAGTTTAACCAATACAATTATAAATTTAAGTAAACATATCGCACTCAATAATAGAAATAATTTTACCTATCCTAACAACATTGTGAAAATAGAAATATAAAAACGATCGTCACTTATTGCTGTAAAAACATGCAAATAAAGAATGTATAAAAGATTAGCAATTCACTCAGAATGAGGCCTCTCCAACCCCCTTTACCGGGAGGGAGGACCTTTCCGTAATATCTTGACTGGTACCTGCATACTTCCTTCTTGAGTTGACAGCATACCCTCATAGATATATGGCTTAAAAGCCTCCACACTGCTAAGCCACTCACTGCTTAAGGTAACATTTCAACTGGCTGCTAAACATTCAGCTTGTTTAGTCTCATTCTTCTCTGGAGTCTGATTCTTTCCCACACTGCTCTTCGTAGTTTGTTTCACCTGGTCACCTTTCACTACTTGACCAACTGGCTTTGACTGCTGTTGATTCCGGTAACACTCTTAAC
This sequence comes from Macrobrachium nipponense, assembly GCF_015104395.2. Classification (NCBI taxonomy): domain Eukaryota; kingdom Metazoa; phylum Arthropoda; class Malacostraca; order Decapoda; family Palaemonidae; genus Macrobrachium; species Macrobrachium nipponense. Next base: position 22,636,849 of record NC_087210.1, read on the forward strand.
TGTAGTGTAGGTTTCTGTAATTGTCTTGAAAAACTGGATAAGGATTTCACATTAGCTTGCTGAGTTGTATTACCTTGTGTACTCTTGGTAGAATCACTTGTAGGTTCCCATTAAAATTGTTCCTGTTATTTGGATATGACTTAAAATCTGGGCGTTGAAGACTCAGGTACTTAACATTGTAATTACGTTTACTACTAATTATGTTGTAATCTTCACTCAGTGTAGCAGCTTTGTCAAATTTCTTCACCTCTCTCTCTCTCTCAAATAGGCTCTTATATGTTCAGGAATTCCCTTAACATACTGTTCAAGAACAAGTAACTCTTCTAACTCATCAAAAGTTTTAACATTAGCAGCTTCTACCCAACGTTTGAAACACCTCACTTTGTACGCATAATCTAAGGATGTTCCCTTCTCATCTTTTCTTAAATTTCTGAATCTTTCAATGTAGTACTCTGGGGTCATCTGGTAAACTTGTAGCACACTGCGTATAAGTACCTTGTAGTCTTTACACTGATCAGCTGTTAAGGCTAGATAAACACTTCTCCCTTTACCAATCAAGACACTTTGTAGCAAAACTGACCATTTATCTTCTGCCCATCCCATACCTGAAGCCACTTTCTCAAAGTGATAAAAAAAACTCATCTGGAGCCTCTTCAGTAAACTTAGGGATTAACTTCTGTACTCTTACTACATAAAATACAGGGTCTTGATTACCTTGGTTAGGGTTAGACGGTGTTACAGGTAATGTGGATCTAGCTCTTATCCATTCCATCTCCCTTTCCTCTTCTGCTGCTTTTCCTTCTTCTCTTTCTCTTCTTTCTTGTTTTTCCCTGTCTATTCTTTCTTTTTCAGCTTGCATTCTCTCTCTTTCAGCAAGCATTTTTAGCTTAATCAAATTGTCTTCTGCTTCAATGCGCCTAAGCTCTAACTCTGCATCACTTTTCTCTTTCTTTTCTGCTTGCTTATTTGTGAGATCAGTATGTGCTACATGCAACAACTCTTGAGCCAATTCTAACTCATCTTCATCAGTAATTCTACCAGAGTTTATCAATGATTCCATAGAAATACATCTTATTTGTGCCTTTACCATACTAGTAGACACATAACCATCATATGCCACTGCTAAAGCGCTCCACTGTGCTTTAGTCAGACTGGTTTCAGATAAAACTTGGATGGAAGGGGCTGCTAAAAATTCCTGAACCTTGAACTGAGCCATTTTCCTCTAAATTATCAACTTACAATTCAATACAATAAATACAAAACAAAACTATATGGTCACTCTCCTAAGAAAATATATCCCTAACACCACCAGTATACACTAGAATGATAATGAAATCTGCTTTGCCAGGTCTCTGGGCACCATTAATTACTTGTGACGAAGTGCCAAGTATCTGGTTACTACACTTACCATTCATTTATTGTTACCTCACAAAAGCCAGACACCTGAATCCTCATCCCAGGTACTAAACGACTGGATACTCTAAAGGCAACAGTGATCCCTTAATAACTTACCAGTATTGCAGAAAATCAGACTAAGTTCTTCAAAACAGATGTGAGGTAATCTTGTAAGTAATTAAATTAATCAAAGGGCATCACACCATCAACAACTTTAAAAGTCTATGTATTTCCCTGATTTCAAAAGTCTAAGTACTTCCCTGGTTCTAAGTCACTTCAAGTTAATTGAAGGAAAACAGATCAATTACCAATCTGTTTCTACCTAACATCAATATAATCAAATGCAAATATACTGGTTAGAAATGAAAACACTTTTAAAAATTTTAAATACAAAAATTTATTATTAAACTCAAAATTTATAAGTGAAATTCACAATATCAGGGAAAATTACTGTTACTTAAAAACAAAGTAAAGTTTAATTAATTCTTGAATCAATTAAGTAAAATTAAATCAAAATTAAATATCACCATATTCAAGAAAATTAATTTAATCAAAATTCAAAAGTGTTAGGCAATAACTGAAATTTGGAAATTAATTCACAAGTGCTAAACAACAATAAAACTTGAAAACAATTCTAAGTAAATGCAAATTAATTCACAAGTGTTAAATTTAATTAAATGTGCAACGATTAATTAATGAAAATAACTAAGTCAATTCAATTGTGAATGCAAATGAAAATACAGAAAAATGTGGACAATACCAAAAATCGCAAAAAGTATCAATCATACAGAATATAAAATAAAAAGACACACTTCAATAACAAAATGGACAAATGCAAAAAACATAAAAATAATTTCAAATGAATAAACGCAAAACACAAAAACTTGCAATGTGTAAAACACAAATAGTTTCTCTCAAACCACTGTAACCATCAGTTATTAGTTTTTACCAAACCTTAGTAACCATCAGTTATTAGTTTTTACCTAACCACTGTTCCTATCAGTTAGTTGCAACTAATAGAAATATACACACTTTACCTTTTTGGTATACCAATTTCTTTCTTTCTTGCTGCAGCTTGTTTCACACTTTCACAAAACCAGGCGCCGTTACAAAAACAATGTTTGTTCAGATTCCACAAAAAACACTAAATACCACTAAACAAACTCTAAGAAATATCAAATCTGAAATCGACACGTTACGAGTGACCATTCAATAAGTACGAAATCGTTACGTTACTATAAAATAAAAAGTGCTATGCAATGGAGAGAGAGGGAGGAGAGAGAGATGTGAATGGTTTGAGTCTTTAAGCCTGAATGAAAAACTTCTCCCTTACGGAAGCTGGACTGGAGATGACCCAAACGTTTTGGGCAATAATGCTTCCAGAAGCTTCAAAATCTTACACAACTTTGCATACAAAATGTGTACTCTTTGTACGTGGCACTCGGCAAAGACATACGCATATGAGACCAGTCTGTTCAACAGACACGTATCCGACTGAAACGGAGGTTGAGCGATAATTAAGACTAACATATTTTGATAACAACGCGAAGACTCAAGCTCTCTTATCTCGTGTTGACAGATTTTGAAAAACAACTCTAGCTTTGAATGGACAAAGAAAATCTCTCTCTTTCTACATTCTACAATATATGTATATTCTTTTTTTATAAATTATGTTATGCAAAATCTGAACACACATTTAAAACAGCCTACTCTAAGCTAGCTAGGAATCTGAAAAAAAGTTGCAAAAAATCTTATACACAATACTTTATACAGTCAAAGAGGGGAAATATGCATTTTGAAAGTAGCAATGTAGCAATATATATATTCTCTTAACTGTTAATCTTTGATTGAAAAGCTAAAATACAATCAGGACCAGGGTTGGTTATATGTGCAACTGTGACTCAGAATTCACCAAAATAGATACTGTTTTTCAATAACTAAAAGTTTCATTCATTTATTTCCATCTGGCGTGTCATCGTTCATGATGGGCACTGTACTGACAGTACTTTTCTTTTCCCATATTGTTTATTTTAACGTTTGTCATCGGGTCTAACCCGTTCAAACCCGTTAGATGACGAACCACTTATAAATTATAATTACCCTTCTGTGTACATATATGTAAATATATTATTTCCAAGGTAGAGCGAATAGAACACTTACCTCTCTTGATAGCTGGGTAGTTCAAGTCGCGTCACTGAACGTCGTTGTTTCAGGTGTTCAGCTGTTCAAGTCCTCTTTGGTATATATATATAGTATATATATATATATATATATATATATATATATATATATATATATATATACATATATATATGCATATATCTTAACCCCAACCCCCCCTTTTATTAAACTACACATCATAAACCCTTGCCTGTCGTCAATGGTCCCCTCTGTCTGCAACTATGTTGTTAGGCTATTAAGATCTTGTAAGTATAAAAATATACTATTTATTACCCAAAGCAGTTGATTATAAAATAGAACAAAATGATTAACAAGTCATAATGACAGAAAACCCAAATCTTCCCCTAAAGAAACCAGTAAGTTAACCTCCTGACTAAGAATTCACTCCCAGACCCAAAATGTCAATAAGTTCATCATATTAGTCAGGTTAGAGATTCCCATCTCTAAATTAACCATGGAATAGGACCCATCTGTAATAAAGATAATAATGGATAAAAGATACACTTCACACATCACTTTTTTCTCAAATTATTCATGTAAAGAGAGTATTTCACACTTCTCTCTCTTTTTCAAAGGTAATGGTTTTCTAAGTCTTTACAAAATATGTCCTACCTTTACGATGGGGCTTTCTCTCCCGACACTCGGCGTGTACCACCCGACCTCTTAGTGTTCACCGCAAAGAATGTCACTTTCATAAATGCCTTGGACTATTAGGCCTGTAACATCCGCACAAACGAATGTACATGCCTCACGACAGTGTGAGTGATCTCTCGGTTAAACTGCTTGCGTATTTAAATTCCTTCGCTCAAGTAAGCTGCCCCTACAGCTCCGCTTGTCTCCAAGCAAGACGTGATATGTGATTTCACTTAACATTACACACTTGTAAGATGACTCAGTCACCTATGTCCTCTGTTCACTCCTGTCGCACACCACTTCAGCAACTAATGCACAATGTATCAATTTACCACATGACTTACGGCCACCTCCATTGCTGGAGCCCCTTGGGCTTCGTCGAATGCACAAAAGTTTAAGAACTTCTAGCGCACAAATTGTGATCAGTATAGCACCTAACATGATCATCAATATTGGTATAGTGTAACGCTCACTAAAGAAAGGCTCATCCTTGCCACTATCCTCCAGCGGCGGGACTGTAATGGTCTCCACTGTAGGCAGAAATTGAACCGCCTCATGGTTTCCATGTAAGTGTTTATGAAACACTTGTGTGGACGAGTTGTAGACATGCCGACTAAGTACCATGAAGAAATCCGAGAGAACCCTGCAGGAACCATCAAACAGCTGGGATCCCTGTAGAACGAGCGAATTGTTGTAGATGTTGGTCGATTGCGTAAACCAACTCAGAACAACTCAGCATGCACCCTTATTCAGCGTCTGCGACCCTCGTGAGTATATCCAACATCCTCTCATCGCGAAACTGTAGATTCGATGTTTAATACTGAATGAAACGTGGTCGCCACCCCGTTGTCAAGGAAATATCCCGTGACTTCTATGCAAGTGCTACTCGCACCCGCCTCGTCGAAGACTGTAGACTCCTGATTTATCCCAGAACGTATCCTGAGACGATATATCGAAGACTTCTCATCCTTTGCAAAGGCAGTTCATAGAAACGCCATTCGTGTGTAGACTTGACTCGACCTCTGGTACTGTAGAACGAAGTCGTCTCCATCGCCATCATCACGTAGAGTTGGGAATTCTCTAAAGTCATTGTGTGTCTGTATTTAAAAGGTCTACATGGTCATAAAATAACTAAAGTCTTGCTTTACCCCACAAATCCGTCATTAATTAATATACTCAATCTACTCGTCAAATATTAAAAATTCCTCGCTAAACCAAATAAAATCTTTACCCACTGAATCCTCACAAATAGTCCCATATCTGACAAACACGCTATCAAAAGAGAACCCATAATGTCTAAAAGCAAAGACCCCTTTATGGTTTATATAAGTAGCCTCCATAAAATATAATGCCGAACACTCCTTTTATCTAACTCACATACCCTGACAAATTATATCTCCTATCTTAGATAAAAATGCTATTTAGAGCTTAACCCCCATTACAACATCTCTCGTAAGAAAAAAAAAAGAAAAAAGGTGAAAAAAATAAGATAATAACAACAATAATAAGTGAACTTTCCCCCATTACACAGCGCACATACGAGAAAAAGAAACATATACAATTCAATATCTTTCCCAAAACGGAATGTGTACCATTATGGAATCTGCTACCGCAGGAATCTCATCGACTAGGAACGACCAGAAAAGAATCCCCTTACATGATACACTCCTGTGAAATGCCATAATCAGCATCTACAAGAATAGGGCAAATCCCCAAGTAATCAACTCCAAAGGGAAAAATCCGCAACCGGACTCATTACAGCAACATTAGCAAAAAATCCACCTGCGAATACTTCAGGTGCTTCGAACTGTAGCATAGTCAGACTCACAATGCCAGAAACTCATGATTCTCAAAAAAATGTTCTATACTGAAACTACATCAGCACATTTCACAGAACTATCTCCAGGATATGACCAAGGTGGTCCAAAGTTATATCAAAGACATAATTCTCCCAAACGATACTGTCCAATTATATAGAAAATTATCACCTATTCGGGATAAAAACTACGATAAACTCACAATTCCATAATTATATACCACCAAAAAAAAAAGGAAAGTCACCCCCAAGGATTAATACCGTCTCCTTATATATATAAATCATCATCTTAATAATAACGCCACTCCAGTGATAAAAATATTTCCTCCATTTAATTAATGACCCCATGCCAAAAAAATCATCCCCCCTCCAAAAAAATTGTCGTTAAATCATAACACCCCACGACATTACCTGAATTATATAAAACTCCAATGTCATCTATTCGGCTCGTGAAACCCCAAAAATTCAGCCCAAATATCATACACACAGGAATAATCACATGTTTATCATCACGTTTCTCAGCTAAAACAAAAATTTGCCGTATTTCAACACATCCCCACATAAAATATTAACCCCAAAATCTTATGCCAAAACGAGGCAGATTTGCGCATAATAAGAAAAAAAGCAGTAGAAGGAAATAAGAGAAAAAAAACGTGAAAGCATTCCGCCACCAAATTGCAAAAACAGACAGCAAGAAAAAAAAAAGAAAAAAATGCAATTGTGCGACAATATATTGATCACCACAAGCAATTCTTTTTAACTTCGAGATATGTGTTAACCTCAACTGACCTGTTTTTTCCTCTAAGATTACAAATCTGTTTCCAATTTTCTCTTCAATGACTTTAAAAGGACCTTCAAACTTCGGGCCTAGTTTGTAATTTAGCTCATTTCTCACGTTAAGTTTTAAAAATACCTTGTCTTCGACACTGATCTTGGGATCAGATGATTTACTATTACTCTTCTGTACCATATCTCTGGTTGTGGATTCGAGATTACGGCTGAGACAAGCGTGTCTCTCTCTCGCTGTGGATACTAACGCCTCGACCGTATCCTCCCCACGATGAGGCATAGTTAGCAAATCAAATGTGCCTCGTGCTGGACAACCAAACAAAGCTTCAAATGGGGAAATTTTAATTGAATCACTAACCATTGTGTTAATACTATGTCTAACAACATTAATATATCTGTCCCAATTCTTATCATTACCACTTACAGTTTTCCTGAGAGCCTCAAGCACTTTCCTGTTTGCTCGTTCGCACAACCCATTAGCCTCTGGTCTGTATGGAATAATTGTTACTTTCTGTATCCCCATGACTTTAGCTGAACATTCCAAGGTTTTGTTCACAGATTCCCTCCCATTGTCGGTTAATAGAACTTCGGGTGAGCCATATCTGCAAATGATACCATTGAAAAACGCTATGGCTACTTCTTCGGCCGTTTTATGCTTAAGTGGGAAAATTTCTACTATCCTCGTAAGCTCATCTATTATCACTAACAAGTACTTGTTCGCATATCTAGACTCACAAAAATTCCCCAAGATATCCATATGTATTCTCTGAAAAGGTCTACTCGGTATAGGATATGATCATAATTTCCATGAAGTTGTCCTTGCAGCCTTTCATGCGTTGCACACTGTATAATTCCTTACGAAATTTTCCACATCTTTCACCATATTTTTCCAAATGTATTTAGCACAAACCTCATCATACATTTTTTCTATTCCCAAGTGAGGACTACCGAACCTGCAATGAACTATATCCAAAACTACTGGAATTAGGACCTTCGGAATGACGATCTGTGTTGTATCTCCTTTACTTTCACTGGTTCTCAACTTATATTTAATTTTCCTAACCAATAGATTACCTTCTAACTCCAAGCCCGAAAAAGACAACTTATAACACTTCCTGACTAATTCCCCTCTTAGAAACGCTTTTGCATCTGCTAAAATCTCGCCTTCATCTTGCCTTTGCTCTATGTGAGGTATATCCCATTGTATGGCCTCGCTAGTGACTTGCGCGACTTGGAAACCTTCCGTGTCATGAAAACTCCTACTGAGAGCATCAGCAGCAACGTTAAATTTGCCCTCTATATATTTGAGCTTTGCATCAAAATCTCTGATAGTTAAAAGCCATCGAGCTCTTTTGGGTGACAAATCAGGTTTATTAAAAAGATCTAGTAATGGTTTGTGGTCTGTAAGAACTTCTACTTTATTCCCCATCAGCAACATTTTAAAATGAACTAAGCTAGACACTATTGCAAAAGCTTCTTTATCTATGGTGGCCATGGACTTCTCGTTGCTGCCCTTTGTCCTGAACTTCCTGCTATAAAAGCTATAAGATGAAATTTCCCATCAAACTTTTGCATAAGGCAAGCACCTATACCTTCCTGGCTTGCATCAGTCACTAATGTAAAAGTTTTGCTAAAATCTGGAAACTTCAAAACAAGGGGATTCATTAGTGCGTCCTTGAGCTTTTGAAAACTCTCCACCTGGGGTTCCTTCCATTGAAATTGAACGTCTTCCCGCAACACATCAGTTAGGGGAGCTGCTATATTAGCAAACCCTTTCACAAACCTCCTAAAGAAACCGGCGATACCCAGGAATGACTTAATCTCTTTCTTTGATCTGGGGGTGCGAAAATTCGCTATTGCTTTAACTTTATCGTCATTTACTCTAACCCCTTCCTTAGATATGACGTGGCCTAGATATGTGATCTGCTTTTTCAAGAACGAGCACTTGGCTAGCTTAATTTTCAACCCTGCTAATCTAAGCCTTCTAAGTACATCTGTAAGCACTTCCAGGTTTTGCGCGATCGTGTCCGTTGCGATCAGGATGTCATCCATATACACAAAAACATTTTTGCCCAATAACCTGTGCAAAACTGTGTTCACCAACCTGGTAAAGGTCATCAGACTGCCTGATAAACCGAAAGGCATTCGCGTAAATTCGTAGTGTCCCTTGGGCACTGAAAAAGCGGTATATTCCTTGCTACCCTCACTAAAAGGGACCTGTAAGAAACCCTGCGCCAAATCAATTGAGCTATAAATATTATGTCTCCCAATTTCAACAAAAAGATCTGGTATGCACTCGACTGGGTAGCGGTCAGAGATCGTCTTCTCATTTAAACATCTAAAATCAACGCATACACAGACTGAACCACCTTTCTTAGGCACCGCTAACAAGGGAAAGTTGTAAGGAGACACGCTGGGTCTAATGATTCCTTTTACTTCCCATCTATTAACCTCTATCTCTACCTGTTCTCTGATTTTGAAAGGTATGCGATATGCAGGAATATAAATAGGTTTTGTGCCACTCTCCAAATTTACCTTATGCTCTAACACATTAGTCAACCCCAATTTATCACCTTGTAAGGCTACCGTATCCCCAAATTCTGCCAAGAGCCCACTTATCGTTTCAACGTGTTCGCTATAATCTGCATTAGCTAAATGTTCTCTAAATGTTCGTTTCCTTGATTGCATTTCTGCCTCCGAAAACTCAGGTTTCCCCTCTACGATAGTCACTGAACCACTATCACAACTCTAATCTTGGAAATACAATATATGTGTTCTTCTGGTATCTCCTAACTGTATCATTACAGTTTAGCAACTCTAACCACGTAAACCCATCCTTGGATACACTGTTCACCAATGCCGTGCTAACAACCCCTCTAAGTTTTTCGCTATTTTCAATAACACACACATCTGTGGGTTTTCTCATGTCCTTCAATTTAACTTTTCCCATAGTCTTCGAACCTGGTAGTAAGATAATATCTTCGGATAACACACCTCTATATTTGTGGTTAGTACCACCCGTTGCCACCGCCCCATACACATTACCACCCTCAGTATCATCCCCAGCAATATTAGTATCAGAAATAACATCAATGTTAGTATCAACATCACCATCGTTATCACTGTGAACTCTGATAGAACCCCCGTAATCATTTCCTATATCAGCAACGTGGGTTTTAATATTACCTTTCTCCATAACACACGTATCACCGCCATTAATACCTCCGAGCACATCTCCTCTTTCAATAACCTCCATGTCCTCCATTCTATTCATGTCCTCATAAGGCAGAAAAATGCCTGGTATCCCGACTGTTATCCCATTAGCACCCGCATGGATTGAAATCTTGTGTTTTCTACAAGCAGGATGACCCAGCAAAATTTTGTTGCCCAACGCAATTCCTTTCATTACCAAAAATGGTTCTGTTAATACTCTGTCACCGAGAGTAAACTGTATTTGAACACAACCTAGGGTATTTAATCTATGGGCTTGCACATCACACACCGTCTCTGTTGAGGGTTGCAAAGGGTAATTGGAAAACATGGATTGATACAAATTATAGTCCATTAGATTTATTGATGCCCCTGAGTCTATGAATATCGGGATATCCACATCCCCCTGCTGCTCCATAGACTATAGGCTTGGGCTCTGGGGCGTCCCCAACGAGACCACAATGGTATTTACCAATCACCTGTACCCTTTTTGTTGATCGGGCTTCCAAAAATTTCGCTGATCCCATTGCTCTCTGGTTTGACCTGCCTGGGAAGTTCTCACATTATAATTACCAGAACCTTGAGGTATAGGTCTCGCATCTCTCCGTATCTAAGACGGACAAGACTGCCAATAATGATCAGTACTTTTACACATTCCACAATATTTAACCCTACACAATTTCTTTGGATGCCCTGGTTTATTGCAGTTGAAACAGCGCAACTGCTGTCGCTTTTGATCGATCGATCTTTTGTTATACTCAACTTTTGTGCACAGACGAGGAGGAGAAAATTCTGTGTCTCTTTGCAGTCTATCCCTCGGGCCTGTCCCATTAAAAATTGTGCTATCTACAGTGGGACATTTAGACCTATGTTTTTCAATTTGGGTATAAAGTAATTCTTCGTCTGAAGTAGGTTCAATCTTTTCATCAAAGCTATTCACTATCGCATCTGGTACCTCGTGCAAGAGCAGGGAAAAATAGATCAGTTTATGAATATTATCCAGAGAGAGATTACCCCCTATAGCCCATTTAGATGATTTCAATTTTCCTACCCAATCCGCCACTGCGTCAAAAAGTTTTGAACTATGTTCTGCAAGGCTTTTAGTGCCCTTCCTTAGTTTATAATGACCCCGAAGGTCCCTCACCATATCTCCGTGTTCCTTTGAGCCATACGCTGTTTTCAAGTCCGTCCAGGTACGACATTTTGTAAATTGGAAACTCCTGCAATGGTGGGAGAGGCCTCCCCTCTGGAAATCTAGCAAAGCTTTCGCCTCACTAAATGCCTCTACATCGTCTAATATATTCTTTCCCGCTAAATGATTATTAACTCCTTCCATAAAAATTTGTATAGGCTGTGATAATACGCCATCTACAATCCCTCTGAATGGACTCACGCCTGCACTCACGTTTGTTGCGTGATGTAGTAGCGTTGTGGTATTTTTAGCGTCCGCCATTTTTCTCTGTTTCTGAAAGCTATTTTGTTCTATAAGCTTCCCCGATCTCAATAACATCAATGTATTTATATACACCAAACCCAATCAAGAA
>NC_087210.1:22653416-22665568 GCF_015104395.2 Macrobrachium nipponense
CCCTTGTCTGCATGACAAATATCTTGTACAATTTGTTCATCAAGGGATATAGCTTACTAAAAAAAAAACTATTCTACTTTCTGCAAGCCCATCTTCTAGATTATTCCTTCAGGTTAGTGGGATATCTGAAAAAAATAGATCAACATATTGGACCATTGTCCGCATGACAAATATCTTGTACAAGATGTTCATCAGGGGACATAGCATACTATAAGAAACTATTCTTCTTTCTGCAAGCCCATCTTCTAGATTATTCCTTCAGATAGGTGGGATATCTGAAAGAATAGATCTAGATATTGGATATTTTTCCTCTTGACAAATATCTTGTACAAGATTTTCATCTGGGGACATAGCATACTAGAAGAAACTATTCTTCTTTCTGCAAACCCATCTTTTAGATTATTCCTTCAGATAGGTGGGATATCTGAAAGAAGAGATCTAGATATTGGATATTTGTCCTAATGACAATTATCTTGTACAAGATGTTCAACTGGAGACATAGCATACTAGAAGAAACTATTCTTCTTTCTGCAAGCCGATCTTCTAGATTATTCCTTCAGATAGATGGGATATCTGAAAGAAGAGATCTAGATATTGGATATTTGTCTTTATGACAAATAACTTGTACAAGATGTTGACCTGGGGACATAGCATACTAGAAGAAACTATTCTTCCTTCTGCAAGCACATCTTCTAGATTATTCCTTCAGATAGGTGGGATATCTGAAAGAAGAGATCTAGATATTGGATATTTGTCCTTATGACAAATATCTTGTACAAGATGTTCATCAAGGTACATAGCATACTAAAATAACTATTCTTCTTTCTGCAAGCCAAGCTTCTAGATTATTCCTTCAGAATTGTGGGATATCTGAAAGAATAGATCTAGATATTGGACCCTTGTCCGCATGACAAATATCCTGAAAAATATGTTCATCAAAGGACATAGCATACTAAAAGAAACTATTTTTCTTTCTGCAAGCCCATCTTCTAGATTATATTCCTTCAGATTGGTGGGATACCTGAAAGATTAGATGTAGATATTGCACCCTTGTCTGCATGACAAATATTCTGTACATGATGTTCTTCAAGGGACATAGCATACTAGAAGAAACTATTCTTCTTTCTACAAGCCCATCTTCTAGATTACTCTTTCAGATTGGTGGGATATCTAAAAGAATAGATCTAGATATTGGACCATTATATTGTGCAAGATGTTCATCAAGGAACATAGCATACTAGAAGAAACTATTCTTCTTTCTGCAAGCCTATCTTCTAGATTATACCTTCAGATTGGTGGGATATCTGAAAGAATAGATCTAGATATTGGACCCTTGTCTGCATGACAAATATCCTGTAAAATATTTTCATCAAAGGACATAATATACTAGAATAAACTATTTTTCTTTCTGCATGCCCATCTTCTTGATTATTCCTTCAGAATGGTGGGATATCTGAAAGAATAGATGTAGATATTGCACCCTTTTCTGCATGACAAATATCCTGTACAAGATGTTCATCAAAGGACATAGCATACTTGAAGAAACTATTCTTCTTTCTACAAGCCCATCTTCTAGATTATTCCTTCAGATTGGTGGCATATCCAAAAGAAAAGGTCTAGATATTGGACCATTATATTGTGCAAGATGTTCATCAAGGAACATAGCATACTAGAAGAAACTGTTATTCTTGCTGCAAGCCTATCTTCTAGATTATACGTTCAGATTGGTGGGATATTTGAAAGAATTGATGTAGATATTGGAGCCTTGTCCGCATGACAAATATCCTGTACAAGATGTTCATCAAGGGACATAGTATACTTGAAGAAACTATTCTTCTTTCTGCAAGCCCATCTTCTAAATTATTCCTTCAGATTGGTGGGATATCTGAAAGAATACATATAGATATTGGACCATTATATTGTACAAGATGTTCATCAGGGACATAGCATACTAGAAGAAACTACTCTTCTTTCTGCAAGCCCATCTTCTAGATTATTCCTTTAGAAGGGTGGGACATCTGAAAGAATAGATCTATATATTTGACGTTTGTCCATATCTTGTACAAGATGTTCATTAAGGGACATATCACACTAAAATAACTATTCTTCTTTCTGCAAGACCATCTTCTAGATAATTCCTTCAGATTGGTGGGATATCTGAAAGTATACATCTAGACGTTGGACCATTGTCCGCATAACAAATATCCTGTAGAAGATGTTCATCAAGGGACATAGCATACTAGAAGAAACTATTCTTCTTTCTACAAGCCCATCTTCTCGACTATTCCTTGAGATTGGTGGGTTCTCTGAAAAAGAAAATCTAGATATTGGACCATTGGCTGCATGACAAATATCCTGTACAACATGTTCATCAAGGGACATAGCATACTAGAATAAACTATTCTTCTTTCTGCAAGCCCATCTTCTAGATTATTCCTTCAGATTGGTGGGATATCTGGAAGATCAGATCTAGATATTGGACCATTGTCCGCATGACAAATATCTTGTACAAGATGTTCATCAAGGAACATAGTATACTAGAAGAAGCTATTCTTCTTTCTGCAAGCCCATCGTCTAGATTATTCCTTCAGAATAGGGGGATATCTGAAAGAATAGATCTAGATATTAGACCATTGTCCGCATGACAAATATTTTATACAAGATGTTCATCAAGGGACATACCAACTAGAAGAAACTATTCTTCTTTCTGCAAGCCCATCTTCTAGATTATTAGTTCAGAATAGGGGGATATCTGGAAAAGTAGATCTAGATATTGGACCATTGTCCGCATGACAAAAATCTTGTACAAGATGTTCATAAGGGGATATAGCATACTAGAAAAAACTATTCTTCTTTCTGCGAGCCCATCTTCTAGATTATTACCTCAGATTGGTGGGATATCTGAAAGAATACATCTAGATATTGGACCATTGTCCGCATGATAAATTTCATGTACAAGATGTTCATCTGGGGACATAGCATACTAGAAGAAACTAGTCTTCTTTCTGCAAGCCATCTTCAAGATTTTTCCATCAGATTGGTCGGATATCTTAAAGAATACATCTAGATGTTGGTTATTGTCCTCATGACAAGTATCTTGTACAAGATATTCATCAAGGGACATAGCATACTAGAAGAAAATATTCTTCCATCTGCAAGCCCATCTTCTAAATTATTTCTTCCAAATAGGGGGATATCTGAAAGAATACATCTAGATATTGGACCATTGCCCGCATGATAAATTTCTTGTACAAGAAGTTCATCAAGGGACATAGCATACTAGAAGAAACTAGTCTTCTTTCTGCAAGCCATCTTCTAGATTTTTCCATCAGATTGGTGGGATATCTGAAAGAATAAATCTTAATATTGGGCCATTGTCCGCATGACAAATATCTTGTACAAGATGTTCATCAAGGACATAGCACACTAGAAAGATTGGTGGGATATCTGTAAGAATAGATTTAGATATTGGACCACTGTCCGCATGACAAATATCTTGTACAAGATGTTCATGAAGGGACATAGCATACTAGAAGAAACTATCCTTCTATATGCAAGCCCATCATCTTGATTATTCCTTTAGATTGATGGGATATCTGAAAGAATGCATCAAGATAATAGAACATTGTCTGTATGACAAATATCTTGTACAAGATGTTCATCAAGGGACATAGCATACTAGTAGAAACTAGTCTTCTTTCTGCAAGCTTATCTTCTAGATTATTCCTTCAGATTAGTGGGATATCTGAAAGAACAGATCTAGATATTGGACCCATGTCCGCATGACAAATATATTGTACAAGATGTTCATCAAGGGTCATAGCATACTAGAAGAAACTATTCTTCTTTCTGCAAGCCCATCTTCCAGATTATTCCTTCAGATTAGTGGGATATCTGAAAAAATACATCTAGATATTGGACTATTGTCTGCATGACAAATATTTTGTACCAGATGTTCATCAAGGGACATAGCATACTAGAAGAAACTATTCTTAAGTCTGCAAGCCCATAATCTAGATTATTCGTTCCTATTTGTGGGATATCTGAGAGAATACATCTAGATTTTGGACCATTGTCCTCATGACATAGCATACTAGGAGAAACTCCTCTTTCTGCAAGCCCATCATCTATATTATTCCTTCAGAATAGGGGGATATCTGAAAGAACAAATCTAGATATTGGATGATTGTCAGATTAGTGGGATATCTGAAAAAATACATCTAGATATTGGACTATTGTCCGCATGACAAATATTTTGTACCAGATGTTCATCAAGGGACATAGCATACTAGAAGAAAGTATTCTTCCGTCTGCAAGCCCATCTTCTAGATTATTCGTTCCTATTTGTGGGATATCTGAAAGAATACATCTAGATTTTGTACCATTATCCTCATGACATAGCATACTAGGAGAAACTCCTCTTTCTGCAAGCCCATCATCTATATTATTCCTTCAGAATAGGGGGATATCTGAAAGAACAAATCTAGATATTGGATCATTGTCCGCATGACAAATATATTGTACAAAATGTTCATCAAGGGACATAGCATACCGGAAGAAACTATTCTTCTTTCTGCAAGCCCATCTTTTAGATTATTCCTTCAGAATAGAGGGATATCTGAAAGAATACATCTAGATATTGGACATTTGTCTACATGACAAACATCTTGTACAAGATGTTTATGAAGGGACATAGCATACTAGAAGAAACTATCTTCTTTCTGCAAGCCCATCTTCTAGATTCTTCCTTTAGATTGATGGGATATCTGAAAGAATACATTTAGATATTGGACCATTGTCCACATGACAAATATCTTGTACAAGATGTTCATGAAGGGACATAGCATACTAGAAGAAACTATTCTTCTTTCTGCAAGCCCATCTTTTAGATTATTCCTTCAGGATAGGGGGATATCTGAAAGAATACATCTAGACATTGGACCATTGTCTGCATGACAAACATCTTGTACAAGATGTTCATGAAGGGACATAGCATACTGGAAGAAACTATTCTTCTTTCTGCAAGCCCATCTTCTAGATTATTCCTTCATATTGATGGGATATCTTAAAGAATACATCTAGATATCGGACGATTTTCCACATGACAAATATCTTGCACAAGATGTTCATCAAGGGACATAGCATTACTAGTAGAAACTATCTTCTTTCTGCAAGCCCATCTAGATTATTCCTTAAGATTGGTGAGATATCTGAAAGAATACATGTAGATATTGGATCATTATGTGCATGACAAATATATTGTTCAAGATGTTCATCAAGGGACATAGCATACTAGAAGAAAGTATTCTTCTTTCTACAAGCCCTTCTTCTAGATCATTCATTCAGATTGGTGTGATATCTGAAAGAATAGATCAAGATATTGGACCATTGTCCACATGACAAATATCTTGTACAAGATGTTCATCAAGGGACATAGCATAACATAGCATACTTTTGCATGCCCATCTTCTAGATTATTCTTCCATATTTGTGGTATATATGAAAGAATAGATCTAGATATTGGACCATTATCCGCATGACAAATATCTTGTACAAGATGTTCATCAAGGGACATAACATACTAGAAGAATCTATTCTTCTGTCTGCAAGCCCATCTTCTAGATCAACTTTCAGATTGGTGGGATATCTGAAAGAATAGATCTAGATATTGGACTATTGTCCGCATGACACATATCTTGTACAAGATGTTCATCAAGGGACATAGTATACTAGAAGAGACTATTCTTCCTTCTGCAAGCCCATCTAGATTATTTCTTCAAAATAGGGGATATCTGAAAGAATTGATTTAGATATTGGACCATTGTCTGCATGACAAATATCTTGTACAAGATGTTCATCAAGTGACATAGCATACTAGAAGAAACTCTTCTTCTTTCTGCAAGCCCATCTTTTAGATTATTCCTTCAGAATAGGGGATATCTAAAAGAATAGATCTAGATATTGGACTGTCATCCGCATGACAAATATCTTGTACAAGATGTCCATCAAGGGACATAGCATACTGGAAGAAACTATTCTTCCTTCTGCAAGCCCATCTAGATTATTCCTTCAGAATACGGGATATCTGAAAGAATAGATCTAGATATTGGACCATTGTCTGCATGACAAATATCGAGTACAAGATGTTCATCAAGGGACATAGCATACTAGAAGAAACTATTCTTCCTTCTGCAAGCCCATTTAGATTATTCCTTCAGAATAGGGGATATCTGAAAGAATAGATCTAGATATTGGACCATTGTCTGCATGACAAATATCTAGTACAAGATGTTCATCAAGGGACATAGCATACTGGAAGAAACTATTCTTCTTTCTGCAAGCCCATCTTTTAGATTATTCCTTCAGACTGGTGGGATATCTAAAAGAATAGATCTAGATATTGGACCCTTGTCCGCATGACAAACTATCTTGTACAAGATGTTCATCAAGGAACATAGTATACTAGAAGAAACTCTTCTTTATGCAAGATCTTCTAGATTATTCCTTCAGATTGGTGGGACATCTGAAAGAATAGATCTAGATATTGGACCATTGTTTGCATGACAAATATCTTGTACAAGATGTTCATCAAGGGGCATAACATACTAAAAGAAACTATTCTTCTTGCTGCAAGCCCATCTTCTAGGTTATTCCTTCAGAATGGTGGGACATCTGAAAGAATAGATCTAGATATTGGACCATTGTCCGCATGACAAATAACTTGTACAAGATGCTCATCAAGGGACATAGCATACTAGAAAGAATAGATGTAGATATTGGACCATTGTCCTC
This sequence comes from Macrobrachium nipponense, assembly GCF_015104395.2. Classification (NCBI taxonomy): domain Eukaryota; kingdom Metazoa; phylum Arthropoda; class Malacostraca; order Decapoda; family Palaemonidae; genus Macrobrachium; species Macrobrachium nipponense. The sequence continues at coordinate 22,660,209 of NC_087210.1, forward strand.
ATGACAAATATCTTGTACAATATGTTCATCAAGGGACATAGCATACTAGAAGAAACTATTCTTCTTTCTGCAAGCCCATCTTCTAGATTATTCCTTCAGATTGGTGGGACATCTGAAAGAAAAGATCTAGATATTGGACCATTGTCCGCATGACAAATATCTTTTACAATATGTTCATCAAAGGACATAGCATACTAGGAGACACTATTCTTCTTTCTGCAAGCCCATCTTCTAGATTATTCCTTCAGATTGGTGGGATATCTGAAAGAATAGATCTAGATATTGGACCATTGTCCGCATGACAAATATCTTGTAACAAAAGATGGTTCCATTCAAGGGGACATAGCATACTAGAAGAAACTATTCTTCTTTCTGCAAGACCATCTTCTAGATCAACCTTCAGATTGGTGGGATATCTGAAAGAATAGATCTAGATATTGGACCATTGTCCGCATGACAAATATCTTGTCCAAGATTTTCATCAAGGGACATAGCATACTAGAAGAAACTCTTCTTCTTTCTGCAAGCCCATCTAGATTATTCCTTCAGAATAGGGGGATATCTGAAAGAATAGATCTAGATATTGGACTGTTGTCCGCATGACAAATATCTTTTACAAGATGTTCATCAATGGACATAGCATACTAGAGGAACTATTCTTCCTTCTGCAAGCCCATCTAGATTATTCCTTCAGAATAGGGGGATATCTGAAAGAATAGATCTAGATATTGGACCATTGTCCGCATGACATATATCATGTACAAGATGTTCATCAAGGGACATAGCATACTAGAAGAAACTATTCTTCTTTCTGCAAGCCCATCTTCTAGATTATTTCTTCAGAATAGGGGGATATCTGAAAGAATATATCTAGATATTGGACCATTGTCCGCATGACAAATATCTTGTACAAGATGTTCATCAAGGGACATAGCATACTGGAAGAAACTATTCTTCTTTCTGCAAGCCCATCTTCTAGATTATTTCTTCAGAATAGGGGGATATCTGAAAGAATATATCTAGATATTGGACCATTGTCCGCATGACAAATATCTTGTACAAGATGTTCATCAAGGGACATAGCATACTAGAAGAAACTCTTCTTCTTTCTGCAAGCCCATCTAGATTATTCCTTCAGTATAGGGGGATATCTGAAAGAATAGATCTAGATATTGGACCATTGTCCGCATGACAAATATCATGTACAAGATGTTCATCAAGGGACATAGCATACTAGAAGAAACTATTCTTCTTTCTGCAAGCCCATCTTCTAGATTATTTCTTCAGAATAGGGGGATATCTGAGAGAATATATCTAGATATTGGACCATTGTCCGCATGACAAATATCTTGTACAAGATGTTCATCAAGGGACATAGCATACTGGAAGAAACTATTCTTCTTTCTGCAAGCCCATCTTCTAGATTATTTCTTCAGAATAGGGGGATATCTGAAAGAATATATCTAGATATTGGACCATTGTCCGCATGACATATATCTTGTACAGGATGTTCATCAAGGGACATAGCATACTAGAAGAAACTATTCTTCTTTCTGCAAGCCCATCTTCTAGATTATTTCTTCAGAATAGGGGGATATCTGAAAGAATATATCTAGATATTGGACCATTGTCCGCATGACAAATATCTTGTACAAGATGTTCATCAAGGGACATAGCATACTAGAAGAAACTATTCTTCTTTCTGCAAGCCCATCTTCTAAATTATTCCTTCTGAATAGGGGGATATCTAAGAGAATATATCTAGATATTGGACCATTGTCCGCATGACAAATATCTTGTACAAGATGTTCATCAAGGGACATAGCATACTAGAAGAAACTATTCTTCTTTCTGCAAGCCCATCTTCTAGATTATTTCTTCAGAATAGGGGGATATCTGAAAGAATATATCTAGATATTGGACCATTGTCCGCATGACAAATATCTTGTACAAGATTTTCATCAAGTGACATAGCATACTAGAAGAAACCATACTTCTTTCTGCAAGCACATATTCTAGATTATTTCTTCAGACTGGTGGGATATCTGAAAGAATAGATCTAGATTTTGGACCTTTGTCCGCATGACAAAATATCTTGTATAAGATGTTCATCAAGGGACATAGCATACTAGAAGAATCTATAGTTCTTCCCTCTGCATGTCCTGAGAGAGAGCTTCGTCCTTTACTGCCTACTCAGTTCAGAAGAAATCTCCTAGGACGAGAGGTCTGGGATGCCTTCTGTTCCCCCTGTCGTTGTCTCTCTCCTGTCCTTCTTTCTTGAGGATATTGTGTACTTCGTTAAAGAAGGCAGTTACCTCTTTTTCTTCCCCTGTGATCGTGCAATTGTCCCTATTCTCATTCCTCTTTGGTCCATGGAAGTAGACATTGTGTTTGGAGGTGAGCCTCTTGATGGTCTGGCCTCCTCTGCCGATGACAATGGCTCTCTCCTGCCTGTCGAGTGCTGTCATGTAGAGGCGATCCCCAATCTTAGTTAGCCCGGGGAAGATTTCCTCCCGTGGGAAATTCCCTCCTGTTTGCTTTCTTGTTGGCCCTATTATATCCATTATGTCACGGCACGCTTCTTGGACGTCGTCCAAATGACCCTTTATATTTATGAAATTCTCTGTTTTAGCGTGCATTGTTATCCTGACGTTGTTCTTCTTCTCGATTTTCTTTAAATTTTGTCCTTTTGGCCCAACCACAAGTCCCTTCTGTTGGGCCTTCACATTGAATTGATATCTTCCAGCATCAATTCTCTTTAGTCCTTCCGTTTTGATATCGGAGCCTTCTACCTTGAGCTCCTGGAGGACTTCCTGGACGTGCTTATAGGCCCGGGCCACTTGTTTCTTATCTCCCCCTAAATAGGCTACTTCCCTCTTGTCCTTATTCTCGGGGAGAATGAGTTTAACATCGTACAGGGCCCTAATTTCTTCGTCCAGCTGTTTGAAAAGGCCTTTAAGAAAAGCTCTGCCCTTTGGTGGTAAGCAGAACTCATAGCAATTGAAGCCTACGAGTTTTAGCTCCTCTTCCTTTGGCCAGTTCTTTATGTCCTCTATCATGGCCAGTATTACTCTGTAGGCTTCCTTTGCTTGTTCCAGTGGGCCAAAGATTCCGATGAAATCGCGGTCGTCATGATGATCAGGGAGGTAAATGCTTACATTCAGTTGCCTCAACAGCCTCTGAAGATTTATCTTCCTTGGGCCCAACAAGGCCTCCCTGAACTCCTTTTGAACGATCATGACGAACTCTTCCTTACCAACTGCAAAGAGCTCTGTCATGACCTGGGATAGTTCACTTATGTCGAAAATCTTGTCAACTCTGAATTTAATTTCTCGGTAGACTTTTTCAACATTCGCCTTCGGCCCAGTGAGTTGAACCAATCTTGAGCCATCATCGCGAACGATCAGAATGACTCCGTGGTCCTCCTTGGCCAGTTTCGTAAACTTCCCTGCTTTCCCGATGATCTGGCCAAAGTCAAGGCCTTTACCACAGCGAAACGTGAAGGTTTTACCACTACCACGTTTCAAAGGTCCACATTTAAGAGGTCGTGTTCTTCTTCCGTTTCGGACCTCGCGACTTTTATTTTCCTCTTCCTGAGTCATTCCTACGGGATGCTGAGCCATTTCATTTGCTTCTTCTGCTGGAGGAAGAGGATTTTTACCTTTTTCTTCGGGAGAAGGATCGGGCTGATCCTTTTCCTCTTCCAATTCTTGAGGGGGGCAGTCTTCCTCTTGCATTTCTTCTTGAACGTCCTCATTTCGATCTCTGATTTCGATTGGGGGTTCCTCAGTTTCCTTCCTTTCGTCTTCCTGCTCTATCTCATCAGGGTCAATTTCGTCGAAATCTTGTTTGTCACTCTCGTCTGAATTTTCGTCTTCTTCAGAAGGAGCCTCATTGTCAGTCTCTGTCTCACTGGTGGATAATAAGAGGCTCTCTTCTTCAGAGACGACCAAACTTTCATCCGTGTCCGGATTGTCAACCAATTCTTCGATATGGTTTTCCATATTGTCAGCCAATTCTTCGATAGGGTATTCCAAAAAGGATCCTGTAACAGTCTCAAGTTCTTTCTGTTCAAAATTTCTGGCGACTCCTTTCTTTCCAACTGTTCTCATCACACCTTTGGCGATGAGCGCGGTGGCGTAGAAGGTGGCAAGAAACAGGAGCATCTTGGGCCAAAATAGAGATTGATCAACCTTTCGAAGAACCTCGTGGGCTGCGGCGCCCTGGTCAAAGTGAAGATTTTTCCTCACCAACAAACCGAGGGGTCCATTGCAGCCTGGCAAGGCAGGTTCCTCGTATCCAACAAGATTAGAAAATCCAATATAGTCCAGGGTAGAATGCAGAATGCGGCGCACTCTGTTTTCCTTCCTGAAATCCAACAATGATTGATGAGCGGTTTCACAGAGGTGAAGCTCTTTCTCAAGAGCCACCCGGCAATGGAATCCGCCTGTCAGTATAAGGTCCATAATAAGTCGAGCACTGGCTACAAACTTTCCACACTGCACTTCAAACAATTGTTTTAATAGGGTGAACATCTTTTCAGATATACCAAAGCAGGTACCTTTCACTAAGCTTAGTTTTAGTTTAGGACACACGGCTCCGAGTCTTCACGGATCATCGAGGATTTTGAGTCTTTGGAGCTTCGCGCCGCTGGTTTCCTCGGAGACTTTGGAGTCGGATCGAAGTCTTCAAGCGTGGAGTGAAGCTGCGTTTACACCAAGCAAGTCGAGTCAAGCAATATGAGTCAAGACGATTCATGACTCTTCAAGTGGGAGAGTTTACACTGAGTCGAGGCGATATTTCAGCAAGAGCGTTTGCGTTCATCCTATGTAGTCCCTGTTGAGCTTGATCCTAACTTTCTGATTCAGTCAGTGGGAACGGCGCTTATTTAAAATGACTCTAGTCACATGACTTGTCTTGACTTGAGTGGACTCGACTCGATCAGATGTAACTAATATAACTGATTCTTCAGAAAACAAATTAAAATAAATATATAAATCACTCCAGTCTACTTTTATGTTCTTGGTAAAAAAAATTTATCATTTATTATTTTGTATTTTTCATGTATTTTTTTTACGGAAGAATCTCTTTCTGTTTTTCTATTTATGCTTGGAGCCGAAGCTTGCTAAAGTCCTTGTTTTGGGGAAATAAAAGAGGTTTCTGGGTTCGGAATGTAGTTAGTCCAGTGACTAAGTTTAATAGTAATTTTTCAGAAAAGTTCAATGAATGGTTTACGTCATTGAAAGTTTTATTTTTCATCACAGCTATTCACTGAATCTTATTGCTGAAATAAGCGGGTCTTTTTATTTGGGAGCAACTAAATTATATATACATACTTGTTTATACACACAAACAAACGC
>NC_087210.1:22666068-22668568 GCF_015104395.2 Macrobrachium nipponense
TTTTTAACAACCACTCTATGAATATATAAAATTACAGACAATAACGTTGAAAGGTACAGGTTCCAAGATTATAAGACAAAACGTGTTAGAAGATTGCATATCATTAATCGCGGTAGGTAAAGTTGAAAACAAATTTCCGTTGTAGTTTCTTATAATAAATGACCACAGAGAAATTTAGTCGAATAATAACTTTAATAACTGAAATGGCATTTTAATTACATTCTAATCTCAAAGGCACAATGAAAGCCGTACACATCTAAATTCTGCGAAAAAAACCTTGCATCATTCACAGTTAAAAAAAAAAAAAATCGTAGGTCGACATGAACCCCGAGTGAATGGAGCGGAAGAGAGGATAACAACGAGTGAAGGTCGAAGATGCTCTTAATTCTATGACTACTTCTACACCAAAAAGGGAAGATTTTATCCTGGAAAATAATCCTGATGCAGGTTTGGTTATTCTTTCATGTACAACAAATCTAGAATTTTTGAGAAACACTGCTGAGGAGATCTTCGTAGATGGGATATCATCTGGCTAACGGAAGAGGTGAGCGATTATTAATGAACCAATATATCAGCAACGTTTGCCGCGCTTTCGTCCCATTTGCATCTAGAGGTTCTTAGATAAGATGAAAATTTGTGCATCCATGACGCGAAAGGCCGTCATCGCTGAGACGAACACCTTTTTTCTCTGGGATGGCTCATACTCTATTGAGGTGAATGACTTTATTTCCACAGTTTTAGATGAACAGATACTTCATTCTCGGATAAACATTTTTCTTAACTATGAACATCTGGCTAAAGGATTCGTGAAGGACATGCTTGTTTACACGTTATGGGAGAGAGAATCATGATTTTCGGTTTTGAATCTTTGGTTTATTAATACTAGATAGGAGGAACCTTTCTAGTAAAAAAAAATAAATAAAATAGCATGAATACAAATTGTAAGAAAAGCCAGAATAAGTTTAGATAATGGCAAAATTACCAATCTGTGGAGATTAAACTCATATGAAAGATTTTTATAATAACTTTAATATATTTACTTTATCTTTTAGGTCAAGGTAACAGATAAGTAATTAATCTATTGCATTCTGAAAATATTGCTAACTAAAGACATTATGTATATATATATATATATATATATATATATATATATATATATATATATATATATATATATAGTATATATAGATAGATAGATAGATAGATAGATAGAGAGATAGATAGATAGATAGATAGATAGATAGATATATATATATTATAGAATCTATTATATATATATATAATATATATATATATATATATATATATATTCATTTTATAATATTAAATTATTTTATATGTACTCTGCAAAACGGATTTTTATAGAAAATAAAAAGAAACATCAAAGTTAATAGCAACAGCCCAGCATGAAAACGCTCCTTCGTTAAATACCCGAACCTATTCTACACCTTGTTACTCTACAAACTGTTCTGCTATTTGTTTACTTCCTGCCCGTTTCACCTTTCTTGATTATCACTTTTTAGCCGCGTATGGGTTTCTTTGTTTGTAGATTGGTAAAAATATAGGCTAAAAAATATTTATATACATAGATAATAATATATATATATTATATAGATATAGATATATATATATATATATATATATATATATATAATATATATATATATATCTTATATATATAATATATATATAATAGATATATCTATATATATATATATATATATATATATATAGATATATATATATATGTGATACATAGATATATATATATATATATAGGATATATGTAATTAATATATATATATATAATTATATATATATAATATATTATTATGTAAATATATATATATTATTATATATATCTATATATATATAATATATATATATATGTATACATATATATATGAATATATATATATATATATATATATATATATATATATAATATATATAATTAATGGGGATTTTACGTAGCGGTGTTCTTTCTATTATTACAAATTATATATTGTTCATTGCAGCCGTCGGTCATAATGAGAGAGAGAGAGAGAGAGAGAGAGAGAGAGAGAGAGAGAGAGAGAGAGAGGCTTTGTTAACAGAGGAGACTATATGCTCATCACGTAGCTAAAAGAAAACAAAAGTTGATGGCTTCTATTTGCCTTGTTATCAAACTCATAATTACTTGGGAGAAATGCAGTTAACTCAAAGAGGTGAGAGCAGACTAATCTGGGAGCATAATGGCAGAGAATATAGGCTTTCTTTCATATCTTCTAAGATTAATACCGTTTTATCTTATTCTTAGCATTAAAATTAAGAACCCACTCACATGAGAGAGGAGAGAGAGAGAGAGAGAGAGAGAGAGAGAGAGAGAGAGAGAGAGAGAGAGGAGAGATCTTTGAAAACACGACGAGTGAGTATATTTCGTTTTTAAAAATGATGCAAATTGGTTAGAAAAAAATATATAATAAAACTTTTCATTGGTGTAATCTTCCAGAAGAAAATA
>NC_087210.1:22681068-22686704 GCF_015104395.2 Macrobrachium nipponense
CCTTATCGATGTTATATCTATTTATATACAACGGATTTTTCAGAGGTCGCCCGGAACAGTATTTGCTAAATTTTACTTGACCTTTGAACTCAGCACCAAGAACCTTTTCAAGTAATTTGGTCGTCTGCAGTGGTAGGCCTTCGCTTCTCACCACAAGTCCCCTGGCATGAGAGCATAAAGTCATTTAATTGCACATAAACCCAATATCGATTTTTTGTTTGTTTACCCGAACGGATTTTATCCGTTCCTAGCCAAAAACGTCTTCTTATTGTAATAGAATAATTCCAGTTATATTTTTAAAACTTATATTCTTATTTATAAATCCATGCAACAGAAATATGTCCTCAAGAACAATAACAGATGTAGTTCTTATTATTCTTTTCCGGTAAATCTTCCAGTGTTCTCTCGCTTTGAAATATTTCGGGTTTCATCAAATTCTCTAAACACTGCTGTTACAAGAATGGATTAACACTGTTTTATTATAGGTTTCTAAATCAGCGTTAATCACAGTTTCTAGCATACTGTATCTCTCTACTGCAAATTTTCACGTGAAGTCGCGGTTTGAAGAATCTGATGTCCATGTGAAGGAAAAGAATATTGTCAAGATAAGACTGTTTCATTCCGAGCTTTCATCGTACAAAAGCTCCTCTTTTTATATGATGTCAGGAAGCTTTCCTGTGTAGCCAATGTCTCCGGGGTGAACTCTACCAATTGGTTGACCAGTCCCATAATGATCGGAGGCAGTCAAGTTGGCTGGGGTCGGGAAATCCTTGATAGAACTGACTCTTGGTTAGCTGAAATATCATCTCCTGAAAGAGTATATGCACAGAAGATCACGGTGGGTGTTGAAGGTGTGTATGGTGGTCTTCATCATGGAGAAAAATGTGTTCTATGACTTTTAATGCAATTTTTTACTCATTGAAGGGCCATAACATCTTGCAGGTAGACAAGCGTCTCCAGAAGCTGTGAAGCCCATCGGTCCTTTACGCTATTGGAATTGACCATATGAAGTAATAACAGTTGTTAAATGTTGATCTTCTTCTGCCAGTTCCATTTGCCAGTACTCACAGAGGGCATCAGCTTTTGTGAAATACCGAGACTTCGGTATTTTCTTTTTTCATACAGAAATTATAATAAATATGCAAAGTATAGTTTTTAGAGTGAAAATGCTTTCATTTTAATCACGTAAACATATTCCAGCAGTCCATTCATTGTTTCATAATCTAGATAAGAGGATTAACCTAAATAATACTTTAATACTAAAGAAATTAGAACATGTTTTTAAAGGCTGGAAGTATTTCTGAAGTTCAGTGGATTTAATAAGGTTAACTGTGAATCTTTCAAAGTAAATGTTTATATAAAAAGCAGCGTAATGACAATGAAACCATGAAATAATGCACTATGCAGGTTTTTATATTGCTTTTCACTTAGTTGACAAGTGATTCCTAAGACATGTTTTGATTAGCTGGAGGAGCTCAAGAGCAACATTACGCTTCTTTTGGAAAACATTAAGCTGTAACTTATGTCGGGTTATTAGAATCAGGCACTAACATTCCAGGTAGGCAGCCGAAGATCATGAACTGGGAAAACAAAATCAAGCAAAATACGCGTCAAAGACGATTGGGAAAGTATGTGTAATACACAGTAGTCACTACTGAACAGAATATATAGCTCATGTTGCTGATCACAGGCCACTAAATCTTTCCTGACCTGCCAAGGACAAGGTGGTACCATACCTCGACCTATCCAGTCACCGTCCTCATAAAAATTGATCGTACAAAATATTTACGAGTTCATTGTATTCCTTCACCGTTATTAAACCACTCCATTCGTTTTAAATGTATATATATTTTATATTCAAAGGGACAACCGCTGGTAAAAAAAAAAAAAAAAAAAAAAAAAAAAAAAAAAAAAAAAAAAAAAGGTCTTTCAGCCAAGTCGTCTGAGTTGAATATAAGTTTTATTTTACCCAAGTCTGAAATTTACGAGAATATGTTATTTATTCTTGTATTTTTATTTTGTAATTAAATTGAAGTTTTGTTCAGTTAATCCACAAACAAAAATTCAATTTAATTACAAAATAAAAATACAAGAATAAATAACATATTCTCGTAAATTTCAGAATAGGAATTTGCAGAGTCAAAATCATAGGAATCTCATACAAAAACTATCATAAACCGAGGATTTATTGGCTTTAAGATTTTATTTATAGAAGAAAGTGAGGAGTGTTACCTACGTAAATTTCATTATAATTATTCACCAGTCAAAAAAAATATATATAGAAAAATCCTAAGTAAAAACAATACAATTTTGCAGGGTGTAATGAATGACTGCTACAGTGAAAGGCGTATAACGCAAAACCAAAAGGTAGCGGGTAATTTTTTTCAAAATTAATTGTTATAGATATTGATACACTGCATAACATTCTAATGACATGTTTGTGTGTGTGTGTGTGTGTGTGCGTGTGTGTAACATTCTGAAATGGGAAAGGCAAGATAAAGAGAAAAAGATATGTTTCATAAACACATGAAAACCTAAAAATCAGTAAATAGGAACATACGATTTCACATTATTGCTTTTGGGAGAGGAGGAGAAACTGTCCCCATTGAAACATTATCCAAGGAAAATGTCCATGGCAATATATATACATTAGACTCTCTCTCTCTCTCTCTCTCTCTCTCTCTCTCTCTCTCTCTGCCATGAATAATCATTCACTAATCCTTACATGAGAGAGAGAGAGAGAGAGAGAGAGAGAAAAAAACTCTGGTCAGAATAAAACAAAGCTGATAAGATCCTTCTGACATATTTTAGAAAACGCAGAATATCTCATTCATTCGCCAAACCAGTTATTTTGGCAGTCATGATGGCATTCCTTCAAGCTCTATTATTATGCAGTGAACCAAAGTGTTTCCACAAAATAATATAACGATATAAGTTTCCTTGACCCTGTCTACGCAAGGAGAGGATACCAATGCATACGAGATGAGAGGAGACAATTTTAACCGTGGTCCACACACATACACAAACTTTAGCGTGACATTCTAAGTTTATTTTATATTTTTCCAGAAAATATTCCATTTTGAAATTTTGTCATATCTTGTGGGTATAAACTTATTTGTTCGTTCTCAATTAGTTGGTGCTAGATTGTAGGTTCTTCGTTATTTTATCTGTAAAGGTTATCTTATGTTAAGTAAATCTGCCAAATTACTGACGAACGTCATAAAAGAAGTTATAGTCTAATTACTTCCTACATAAACCTTTACTAACGATTTTTTTTACCAAACTTCCTGTTCCATCAGCGAGTCAATTGGTAGTATATCATTCGAAGTTCCCCTTCACTGTAAATATGATAGAAATAGTGAACATAAGTGAAAATGTTTCACAGAAATAAATTTCTGACTTGGTAACAACATCCTGGCCTCTCATGTGAAAGATTAAGGTTTTGGTCTCCATGTAAGTTAGAAATATATCTCTGTGAAACACGTTCTCATTTGTTCATTACCTTTATCCTATACATTGTGAAAGAGTAATTAGAATAAAATGCTACCAATGGACTCACTGCTGGTTTAGGAAGTTGGGTGAAATTCGTTGGAATGTTAGGCAGCAGTCTGACAGGGAAAAAACCTCAGGATAAGAATAGTTAGTTTCCAACTTCTTCTTTTATGACTTATGTGCACGACTTGGCAAAACAATTGACCTCTGATTTCAAAGACCGGGGTTTGGTCGCAATGTAAGCCAGAAATGTATTTATGTGGAGCATAAATACATTTTTGGCGTACATTGTTTATCATTTCTATCATTTTCCTGATGAAGGGGTTAAATCAAATGAGATGTTACCAATTGTCTTTCTGCCTGGTCAGGAAGTCTGGTAAAATTTGCAGGTATGTTCAGCAGCAGCCTACATGGGAAAAACCTCAAGTATTGGGTACTTAGTTTCCAAATCCTTTCAGACCTATGCATATAAATTAAATTGGTAACACCCTGGCCTCTTATTTGAAATACCGGAGTTTGGTCGCATTATGAACCAGATATTTATTTCTGTGAAACACCTTTTCACGTGTTCATTATTCTCATCATATTCCAAGTGAAGGGGTAATTCGAATGAAATGCTGCCAATTGCCTCACTGCCTGATCAGGAAGTTGGATACAATTCACTGGTTTGTTAAGTGGCAGCCGAACTTGGAAAAACCTCGGAAATTTACACACACACACACACACACACACACACACACACATATATATATATATATATATATATATATATATACTATATATATATATATGTATATATATATAGATGTCTATTATATATATATATATATATATATATATATATATATATATATATATAAATTTCTGACTGACTATTGGATAGAACCCCATTCTTTCAAAGTCCAGGGTGTACCAATTTATTTTTTCGTTTGATTGTTTGCGAGAAGGGGTTCAAGAGAAATTATTGCAGTTACGTTATTTTAAGCTTTTCTCTCGTTTGTTTGTTTGTTTGCGAGAGAGAGTTCAGGAGAAAATATAGCAATTATGGGTCAAACGCTCGAATCGGCTACCATAGTGGAGGGGGTTCCATATCGATTCTAATTACAAATACAACGAGATCGACGTTGATTTGAAATGGTCAGAATCGATATAAACCTTTGCCTCTCTTGATAGCCGTTTCGGTAGTGTCACTGTCCGATCCTGATTTCGTTCCCCGTCCTACTGGACGGTGGTTCGATCCCATGGGGGTACGAAATTATTATCAACAAAAAATTCCCCCTCGGTACATATATGAAAATATATCAATTCCGAGGTTGAGCGAATATGATATTAAAGGACATTTGTAGCTCGAATGATTTATATGAATCACGGTGATGTGATAAATATTCATAATAAGGCTGCGTGGGTCAAACGCTCGAATCGGCTACCATAGTGGAGGGGGTTCCATATCGATTCTAATTACAAATACAACGAGATCGACGTTGATTTGAAATGGTCAGAATCGATATAAACCTTTGCCTCTCTTGATAGCCGTTTCGGTAGTGTCACTGTCCGATCCTGATTTCGTTCCCCGTCCTACTGGACGGTGGTTCGATCCCATGGGGGTACGAAATTATTATCAACTAAAAAATTCCCCCTCGGTACATATATGAAAATATATCAATTCCGAGGTTGAGCGAATATGATATTAAAGGACATTTGTAGCTCGAATGATTTATAATGAATCACGGTGATGTGATAAATATCATATATATATATATATATATATATATATATATATATTATATATATATATCTATATATATATATATATATAGTATATATATATATATATATATATATATATATATATATGTATATAATATATATATATATATATATATATATATATATATATATATGTATAATATATATATATATATATATATATATATATATATATATATATATATATATATGTATATATATATATATATATATATGTATATATATATATATATATATGTATATATATATATATATATATATATATATATATATATATATATACATTTATATATATATATATATATATATATATATATATATATATACATATATATATATATATATATATATATATATATATGTGCGTTTGTTTGTGT